>NC_041397.2:73712627-73852627 GCF_900747795.2 Erpetoichthys calabaricus | reverse complement strand
GAGTTGCCTTATGTCCTATTAATGAATATTGTGGTACAACTTACATTAGACCTGTACCATTTGTCAAAATGGAGGGGGGAGAAAACAGACTGTTAAGGATGGCTGAGGTCTTTAGTACTTTTTTAAATCTGTATGGCATTGTGTGTTACGTATATACAGTATATCCTGAACACAAGTGACCTACAGTGGATTCAAAAAGCTATCACTTTGTGCACAGTTTATAATTTTAAAATGGATAAATTTACCATTTTGTCCATCAATCCAGACTTTCTAACTCATAATGACAAAGTGAAAAGGTTTAGCATAAGATCTCTTAAGCCACATAGGGCTTTAAAGATAAAGAAAACCCCTGAAGGTCTGGTGGATGTTCCTGTGCAAGGCTTAGCATCACATTAGTGGTGCCACTATAACTTATTATCAATGTCAGAACCTTTCATGCTTGCATGCTGCAAATTTGACAATTGCATTGTTTTTGTGACCCATAAAGTATCTGACTCATATAAACTAACTAAATTAAGCAAGAGAGTATCA
This sequence comes from Erpetoichthys calabaricus, assembly GCF_900747795.2. Lineage (NCBI taxonomy): Eukaryota > Metazoa > Chordata > Cladistia > Polypteriformes > Polypteridae > Erpetoichthys > Erpetoichthys calabaricus. Next base: position 73,852,096 of record NC_041397.2, on the reverse strand, counting down.
ACTTTTATTACACTCCGAACTGAAAAGACAAACTACAGATATGCACCATAATAAATCTATGAAAATGAACCATAATATATTTCCAAGAATGAATGAATACACTGCATGATATTTTGTAAGACTGCACATTTTGCATATACACACTCTGTAAAATGTACGCCTGCAACTTACGACTACAAAATTAGAAACTGAACTAAGAGAGAGTAAGCAAGTTTTTTTTTACACTCTGAACTGAAAAGACATCCTGAGGGTGGTTTAATTCATTGTTACCATTCTCTAGAGCAGCAGAGTGTGTATTAAAAATGAAAAGCAGACCAGGTAACCAACACCACTTTCCTGAACTACAAAAAATCATTATTAAATGTCACTGCAAAGTTAAAACATATTTCTGCTGTTGATCATAATGCATTATATATAATTCAGTGATTTACATACTGTATATCTCGAGGTGTGTTACAACACCAACTCTCCCGAATCTACATACATGTGCAATAAAAAAGCTCCACACACAAAATACAGTCTGGCTTCAATGTGACTGGGTCTTTTCCATGTTCCCAAAGTTGTGCAACTACTGAACTGACAAGGTAGGGTCCAGCAAAACAAATCAACAGCCCAGCAAAGTTTGTTTTAAAACGTTAAATGGAAATTCAAGGATGAACATATTCAAAAAGGATAAAATGAAATATGGTATCTCCTCTATGTTCCTCGCTTTTGTATATTAATAATCAGTGACATTTTATGCATACAATAACACTATTTTTTATAGTACAGTAATCCCTCGCTATATCGCGCTTCGCCTTTCGCGACTTCACTCTATCGCGGATTTTATATGTAAGCATATTTAAATATATATCGCGGATTTTTTGCTGGTTCATGGATTTCTGCGGACAATGGGTCTTTTAATTTCTGGTACATGCTTCCTCAGTTGGTTTGCCCAGTTGATTTCATACAAGGGACGCTATTGGCAGATGGCTGAGAAGCTACCCAACTTACTTTTCTCTCTCTCTCTCTTGCGCTGACTTTCTCTGATCCTGACGTAGGGGGATTGAGCAGGGGGGCTGTTCGCACACCTAGACGATACGGATGCTCGTCTAAAAATGCTGAAAGATTATCTTCACGTTGCTACCTTCTGTGCAGCTGCTTCGTGAAGCGACATGCTACACGGTGCTTCGCATACTTAAAAGCTCGAAGGGCACGTATTGATTTTTGCTTGTTTGTTTTTCTCTGTCTCTCTCTCTCTCTCTTTCTCTGCTCCTGACGGAGGGGGTGTGAGCTGCCGCCTTCAACAGCTTTGTGCCACGGTGCTTCGCATACTTAAAAGCCAAACAGCACTATTGATTTGTTTGCTTTTCTCTATCTCTCTGACATTATCTGCTCCTGACGAGCACTCCTTTGAAGAGGAAGATATGTTTGCATTCTTTTAATTGTGAGACGGAACTGTCATCTCTGTCTTGTCATGGAGCACAGTTTAAACTTTTGAAAAAGAGACAAATGTTTGTTTGCAGTGTTTGAATAACGTTCCTGTCTCTCTTCAACCTCCTGTGTTTCTGCGCAAATCTGTGACCCAAGCATGACAATATAAAAATAACCATATAAACGTATGGTTTCTACTTCACGGATTTTCTTATTTCGCGGGTGTCTCTGGAACGCAACCCCCGCGATGGAGGAGGGATTACTGTAATATATTCTAATAAACTTTCAATAACAGGGTACAGGTTCCAGGTTACGAGATACAAGTTGTGATTTGCACGGCAGAACAAAAACTGTACTCATGATGATAAGAAGGTTAGTTTGAATATTTATTGGGGATAAGGTTAGAACCTTGCAATACTGTATCTATTCAACAATGTGTTCTGTGTAGTTGCATAAAGCAAAACATTTCAGCATAATTAGGTAAATGCTTATGTTAATTTAACATACCATGAACTTATTAGTATGTTTCTTTTACATTCAATATGGCATATAAGAAGTATAATGTCAATAGCTGAAGTAACTCTCCAAAGAATGACGAGTGAGCAGAAAGATGATCATAAAATCAACACATTTTCAAAGAAAATGCAAGCTGTGTGCCCTATCCACAGACAACAAACCTAACAAAGCCCACTCTACATTTTCCTTCAGACTTGCACCTCACTCTACATGTGTAGCCTAAGATTTCCCCTTCCTCCATGATCCTTGGTTTACCTGCTCAAATATTTGAAACAAGGCAGGCAGCTGCCAATCCTGACATAATCAGGTTTCTCTTTGAGTCTACTATCTGTTGTGGTTCGACATCTTCCCTTTTCCTTTTTTGATTCATTTCAAGATTCAAGAACATTGTAAATGGTTCACCTCTATGCCATTCTTCCACTCTCACAGGTGACAGTTTTTTCCATTTTCCCAACACCATCTACTGTAGGTCTATCACAGAGCTTAAGAATAAGGGAACTTGCAATTCATAATTCAATACTGTGCATACAGTTTGTTCTTGCTGTTTCTGAAAGCAGTATTCACAAGAACACATGGAGTATGTCAATAGAAGTGGACTATTGTAAGTTGACAATCTAAAGTGAAAAATACTTAATTAGTTGATTGCATTGTATTTAATATCTGTTTTTTTGAATTGATTGGTTTTTTTTTTTTATTTTACCTGCTTTACAAAATGATCAAATATGATAAATGACACTTTATAAAAGATGGTTTGGGAATAATTATTTATTCTGCAAGTTCAGTGTTCAGACAGTTTCCAGATGAATGTTTATAGGATTTTCCTTTCAAACAGAGAAATGACTCTGGTCCCATTAGAGCAATAATAGAAGAGAGTTTCTAGATTTAGGAGTAACACTCTGTGTATGTTATTTTATTGTAGATTGTTTACCAACGTGCAGATCAATACAATACTGTTAATCTGAAATGTGCCTGTGTAAGGCAAAAAATAAATAGAAAGAAATATCTGAAGACTCTTGCAAGCAGATTTCATTATTTCATGGTAAACTCCAATATTAATATAAGGCTTACATTTAAATAACATTGTGGCCTCTAAATTGAGTTTTTAATGCTGCTGTAACTAATAAGGAGATGCATATTTTTGTTTAGTAATATTTACAAAAGATTTAATACATCCCTCCAGACTACAGATATGCACAATAATAAATCTATGAAAATGAACCATAATATATTTCCAATAATGAATGAATACACTGCATGATGTTTAGTAAGACTGCATGTTTTGCATACTCACACTCTGTAAAATGTATGCCTGCAGCTTACGAATACAGATATAGAAACTGAACTATAGAAATGCACGGCTGGTAAATGCAGGACTTTAAAGCATTATGACTTCAAATCCCACTACTGACACTGTGCAGCCATAAGCTAGTCACTTCACCTGCCTCAGCTCCAATTGGTAAAACAAAAAAAAAAATGCAACCAATTGTATTTTACATGTTTGAGGTCACCTTTGATAAAGGTGTCAGCCAAATAAGCAAATGTACAGTAAAAGTAAAATCATGTAAAAACTTTTGGCACATTTCAGTTCAAATACAGATACACTTGAACAACATCAACTTTATCTAGTAGGATGAGTATAAAGTTAAGCCTGCCATTGAAAACGTTTTTTTTTTCCAGCAAATGGATAATAAAAAAAAAGAATGTAAAAGCGTCAGTACTTAACAATGGCAATAATCAATAATGAATTCAGAAACCATGTCATAACCCTGAATTTTACTGAATAACCTTCTTTAGTGACTTTAGACAGTATGTCCCCAATGCAATCCTTAGTCATCTTGTCACAAATTATCGGAAAAAAAAAAGTCCTAAAGCATGATGCCATAGGCTCAAGAAATTATTAAAAAGTCATGGTTCCCATTAGTCTCTTGCAGAGGTAAAACAACTTTTTTTGGCAACAACAGGGGGGCAAAGGTGTCTAAGGTAGAATAAGCATAGCCCTTTGCAATGGCGTACTCAGCACACCAGTGACTGTCTCCTGAATAGACTTTTACACTGCAGTAACCTTACAGGGAAGGCTGTGAGCCTCAAACAGAAAAACATGCAATCCTATTTAACACAAACATTTGGGGAAGACCCAGAACTGAGTGTCAATGAGTTTGATGACCAAAATCAAAGTGCCAGGGACAGGATTCGGTATCATCAGACGCACCAGGGTTAGAACCAGAAATTCTTAACACTTCAGTGCATCCTAAATTACAGAAAAAATTAAACATGATCAGGAAGAATAAAATTATAAATTATTTTAAAATTCTGCTGGCCTCAATAACTACTGCCCATTGGGGTACAAGATAGGTAATGCATGGAGAATGCTTCAGTTGTGCAGACAAACATATACCTGCTGGTTGACTAGAGATCAGCAGACCATGAAGACAGCATACAGTAAAAAAACAAATCAGGTTCCAGAAGGGTGGACAGTTGACTCAGGTGGGCTGGGCTTTAGATGTTGAAATACTTCAATTATGCTGTAGAAACAGGATCGATGTAGATATGTAATCCCAAGGAAAGCAAAAACTGAAATAAGTTGCAGCTGACACACAAAAAAAAACAAGCAGCAGACTCACACAGCTGGAAGGAAATATATAGCTGCTGCATGATAAGAGACAACCACCTAGAGAGGAACCAGGACAATTAAACAAAAGAAAAGGCTTAATTATAGAATCTCTATTGGATCCAATTATATGACAAAAAGAGCAAAACAAAAGAAACAATATGTACCATACAATAAAATACTGAGGGTCATGTGTCCAGCACCTCAAAGCAATCTAATTGGTCTGTTTGGCTTTGGTGATGCAAGGAAAGAGGAAGTGTGAGTATCAGAAGCATGAGGAGAAGTAAAGATGCATGCTGAGAAAGTCACCTTCAAAGATGAAAAAAAAAAAATAGGAGGCAAGAAAAATAATGACAGAGAGTGTTCCCAAAAAAGATAAAGTTAATTTTGCTGTATGACAACTTTTTTGGCTTATCATATAAGCCACATTGTCAGACTTCTGCCAGGTCTGTAGGGTGTTATTAAAAACACAATGTGTCCATGTTCTTTCTCAGCCTTTCAAAAGTTTGTAAATCTAGGTGTTTGTTTAGTATCCACTACATGCTACAATTGTACCCCTACACCAGAGTTTCTGCTCCTCAAGCTCTTGTTTAATTGCCAGCAGTTTACTGCGTTACCCACCACATCATTTTTTAAGGGAAGTTTGTAATAGAGTTCAAAACTATATTATTTTTGTAAACTTCTCCTGATCACTCATAACAAAGAGTCGCACCCAGCTAAAGGCAGGATCAATAGGATGAGAACAATTAGTTGGCTAAATAAAAAAAATGGAAATAAATCATTTTTTATGAATTTAAACTTCTATTTTATTTCAGATGCCCAACTAAAGTATAATTGTGTTTGATCAGCAATAATAGTATTGAACTTTGTTTTAGAATCTTCTAGTGCAATTTCAAAACTAACCAAAAGTTGAAGTTCTTTCACTGAGATCAGTATGTGGTTGTTACTTTGACATGAACCATTTACCTAAAGATTGTTGCATACCTCTTCATGGAAACAGTATTCCCTGATTTCAGTGGCCTCCTTCAGCAGGATAATACACCCTACTTTACTGTATAAATCATTCAAGAAAGGTTGTGGAAACTGACAAAAAGTTCAAGGTGTTAACTTGCCCCAAATTTCCCAGATTTCAATCCTACTGATCTTCTGTGAGAGGTGCTGGAAAAATAAGTCTGATCATGGAGGCCCCAACTCACAAGTTATACGACGTAAAGGATCTTCTACTAATATCTTGGTTCTAGACACCAGAAGACACCTGTAAAGGTCTTGTAAAGTTTATGCCTCGACAGGTCAGAGCTGTTTTGATGGCACGAGGGAGACATACACGATACTAAAATCAAAATTAAATGACATGTTTCAAAATAAAACATTAAGTTGCAATATTATTTTAAAATTTCTATGCCACAGGCATAACAAACAAGTATGGTGTCTATGGTGCTTTTGGCATCACACTTTGGTGGTATAATAATGATGATGTGTTGTCTTGTTTTAGATAAAACTAATGTACCTATGCACTACTGTGTAATATCAAGATTTCCATTACTGTAAAAGCATGCCAAAATGAGCATTGTTGAGAGGAACTTTGTTCAGTTGCAACAGGATTCTGATACTTTGAAAAACTAAGGAAGAAAAAAACAAAAAATGAACTGGCATGAAAATCTTATTGTCTAGATTCTAGATCTTTTATTTATTGTTTTATGAATCTTTTGTGATTTTGTTTACCCCTCCTCCCCCCCACCCATCTGGGTTGTGCTTTGGCATTTGTCCTTGACCAGCTGGCTATTTTATGTTGAGTGGTGGTGGAAATATTTTTATCCTCTCAGTCATGTTTGTGTTTTTGTCTTTAAAATCCAACTCGCTGACCCAGAGTCCATATGGCGATTGTCTTGTTTCTGTCCAGCCAGCTGACCTGTGGACCAATCTATGGCAGACAACAGCTGTAGTATTTCTTCAGCCAGCTGAACCACAATACACACGATGCCCATTTTTATTTATTTAGTTTAGAAAGTCTGCTTTGCCTTCATTTACTCCATCATTAAACATGCTTGTATGTTAAGGCTGAATCCTCCATTATTTCATGCTCATTAAAGTTCTGTGGAAATGGAAAATGTTTCTCAACGAACACCCCATCCGTATTCCTATTGGTGTTAAGAAAATTACACTAATTTTGCCCCTTTGCAAAACTGAACTCTCATAATGGCTCAAATAAGTCTGTTTAAAATGGACCCTGAAAGGGACATATTTATTGATGCATTCAAGTGATATTCATAGTGTATCTAAACAAACTACACTTAAGTCATAAATGAGCCAAATTAGCCAAATGTGAATATTCCTTTACAATACGCTCTATATAAAGTGTTGTTTGCCAACCAGAGAATGTGTTGGAATATTCTAGAGCAGGGGTCGGCAACCTATGGCACGCGTGCCACACTTGGCACGGCAAGCAATTTCAAATGGCACGCAGACTCTTCACGTTTCCTGTATAAAGTTGATTATAAATCGATTAGCGGGGTTTCCTCGTTCATTTCGGCACTTGGGCGTAGCAGGGTGCCAGCCACAGACTTATCCAGACTTGTTGTAACAGCAGTCTAAGTAGGTCAGGGGAACAGTCTATATGCGAAATCTCAGAAACTAACGACAGTAACGCCAACTAGCGAGATCAAAATTCTATAACATAAAAAATTGTGGCGCATTTGCTTTAAAACCTGTTGTGTGTATATCTGGATTTCGTTGTATACAAGCACAGATATAATTTTTCAGGTGATATTTTAACGATACCCACTATAGAACAACGTTGGTTTTTGCATTTTATAAATGTTTTCTAATATGAACATTGGTTACGACTTTCCGGTCACGTGCTGCAAATATGCAGATCTAGATCTACAAAGGCCGGATGCCGGTAGTTGAATAATATATATGGTTCATATTGATTAATCTAAATATATCCATTGTATAAAAAAACTGAGATGGTTATATTTTTATTAGTTCCTAGATCTACTTAGAAAAAACGTCAATATAATTAAGGCCCACGCTTCTAAACAAGCTGTGTACAGCGATCGGCATTATAGTGTCATTATGACTAGTTATAGCTGACAGTTTACTGACGGTTTTCCTCTCATATGCACGTATGTAGATCTATAATTCTGCGTTTAAAGGAAAGAAAAGGAAACTTGATCATCGACCATTTCAAGAAAATTGGACAAAAGAATATGGATTTGTTGGACAAAAAGATCGTGCTGTGTGTGCTTTCTGTCGTGAAAGTGTTGTGTGTCGCACATCTAGTGTACAAAGACACTTTCAAATAAAACACCAGTCTAAGTTTAAAACCTCAGAAGAGAAAAGTGAAGCTATCAAAAAAGCTATTTCTGGTTTCGAAAAACAAACTAGTATTTTGAGCAAAGCAGTTGGAATGAAGATTAAAGCTACTGAATGTAGTTATAAAATAGCTGAATGTATTGCTTTGAAAGGGAAACCGTTTACAGACGGAGAATACATCAAAGAAACTTCTTTAAGCAGTGCTGAAATTTTATTCGGTGATTTACCAAATAAGGAGATTATATTCACTCGTATTAGAGAAATACCAATTTCTGCAAGATCAGTTGAGAGGCGCATAACTGATTTAGCTGAAAATGTAACAACTAAACAAATATCTGGATTAAAACAATCTCAAGTATTTAGTGTTGCGCTTGACGAAAGCACTGATTTAAACGATTTGTCTCGCTTAGCCTTGGTTGCAAGATATCCTGAAAATAATCACATTTATGAAGAGTTGTGTTGCTTATTACCACTTCATGACACAACCAAAGCAGAAGACATTTTGACTGCATTTATTAGTTATTTTGCTAAACATGACATAAACTTAAACAAGTTATTCTGTGTGACAACCGATGGTGCTGCTGCAATGGTTGGCAAGAAGAAAGGATTTGTAAAACTTCTTGAAAATCATGTTGGCCGCAAACTTTTGAATTTTCATTGTATTATACACCAGGAGAGCCTATGTGCAAAGACCTCATCTCTGAATTTGGTCTCTGTGATGACAACTGTTGTTGAAATAGTCAACTTTATAATTTCTCATTCATCACTGGTTCACAGGCAGTTCAAGTTTCTTTTACAAGAAATTGAGTGTGAATATGGAGATCTTCTGCTACACAGCAATGTTCGCTGGCTTAGTCGAGGCAAAGTTTTAAATAGATTTGTCAGTTGTCTTGGAGCTATTAAGGTAATAATTCATTAATAATTCATTACATTTATATAGCGCTTTTCTCAGTACTCAAAGCGCTATCCACACAGGGAGGAACCGGGAAGCGAACCCACAATCTTCCACAGTCTCCTTACTGCAAAGCAGCAGCACTACCACTGCGCCACCTGTGAGGTGTTTCTTAATGAAAAAAAGAAACATTTTCCTGAACTGAATGATGACAACTGGGTGTTAAAGTTGATGTTTCTGACTGACATAAGCACACATTTAAATGAACTTAATCTGAAATTACAAGGACAGGGACAAACAGTACTTGATCTTTTCAGCTATTGGAAAGCATTTACAATGAAACTAGACATTTTTACCCGTGATATCAACATCAAAGCATTCAAGTACTTCCCGAATGTGAAGAATCTCTCAAATCAATTTGAAGTAAATGTAGATGAGCTTCAAGAGTACATTGAAGCACTCAAAGCAGAATTTGATAAACGAAGTAAAGACTTTCACATTCATGGATCCTTATTTTCGTATCTCATTAAGCCTGATATAATTGATTTGGAAACTACCCAGTTGGAACTATTTAGTTGGATGGATATTGATGACTTTGAAATGCAACAGATTGACTTCAGATCTTCAGAATTATGGACATCAAAATTTGTTGAACTACGGAAGTCTCTGGAAAATGAAAATCTAGAAAAGTCTGCAGCTATTCTCAGCTGTTGGACATCCCTTCCGAATTATTACATCTGTTTGAAGAAAATTGCTTTTGCTCTTCTTTCAGCTTTTGGATCAACCTATTCCTGTGAGCAAATTTTCTCTCACATGAAAGCAGTGCTAAATCCACAGCGTAGTCGCTTAACGCCTGAACATTCAGAAAATTGTGTCAAACTCAAAGTGACAAAGTATGTTGTCGATATTGAGCAACTGGCCAAGACCATGCAAGGGCAAGGCTCCCATTAATAATAAAAAAGTTTTTTTAAAAATCTTTCAAGAAACTCTATTTCTTTTAATGTTGTTTACAACTTTACATATTATTGAATATCACTATATATTAATTAATTAAAATATAAAAATAAAATATATGGTAAAATAAGCATATTGACCTCGACTTGTATAAAATGATATGTGATATTGGCACTCTGAATAATTTGAAACCTTAAGTTGGCACACAGTTAGCAAAAGGTTGCCGACCCCTGTTCTAGAGTATTTAGGTCTATTGCAAAATTTTTTATAAGGTACCTATTACCATTACTAAATGTTTTTTCAGTGTTAAAGTATTGTAATTTCTATATTATGTTCTGTGATGCCTTCATACACCTAACTTTCCCTAAGAAATATAACATACTTGTGTCTACATATACTGTAAGTAAAAGGAGTTAGGTCATATTGTTCCAATAGATAGAATATATAGATAGAAGTGAATTAAGATTCACCTGTAAACTCCAATTTACCTTCAACTAATTTTTAATAGGTTGTTGATCAATATTTCATAGTCCCCACGAGACAGCTACATTTTATAGCAAACTTTATATGCTGACCTCGTGAAGAGAATACTGTGCAAAGAATTGCACATTTAGAACAATGAAATGGAGTTACTGAATGAATGATTAATCAGGTCACTTACTTTGCGTTTATCCTCCATATTATATTTATTGTTTATACTGCTTTTATTTATACAGAGTTAAGATTAAAACATAAACAACAACATGCAAACACAGCACAAAGTTTTTTTACTTTTAACTTTTAAGATTAGCTTTAATATGGAAACAATTCTTGTGGCTTTAATTCAGATTTTTATAGGATGTTTGTACACTGCTAAAAAATGACACACGCCTGCACTACAGACCTTGCTGACTACATTATAAGCCAAGTATCAATTAATTAAATTTCATCCATATAATAAAATGGAGCTTTCCACACAGCTGCATGAAAAATAATTTTACAACTGAGACCAATTAGCTACATTTTAATAATTCTTTTTCATATGTTATTATACATTTAGGATTACTAAAACTGTTAGAGAAATGTTATTTTTTTCTTTTTTTCTCATTATTTTATTTGTTATTTAGCTGAAGAGTACCTCTTTACTTATTTAGGCCAACTGCTATGAACTTTGTTTAATTTATTGTTCTTCACAGGTTTCAGTAAATGAACTTTCATTAATTATGCCCATGAGACATAATTGTATTTATTACATTTATTTCTAAATGTATTTGAATAAAAGCACATAATTACACTTTTCATCACATTTTATAACATACTATAATAATCCTATTAAAGTCTATAATCCTAATAAACCACACAAGATTACAGAAACTAACAAATAATAAATTAGTAAACTACCTGTGTGACAATAGTACACTAAATAACCATTAGAAATTTGTCAGTAGGCCACTGTGATAGTGAACAAAAGCAAACCATACAACATCATTTGTTTAGACTTCAAAAAAGCCACCACTGAAAATTAATTTTGAAAGTAGAAGCTGTTGGCAGCAGAGGTAACCTACAGAATTGGATTTAAGTATATATAGCCTTTCCACCATTGAACAGGCACATGAAATTTCACTGGTGGGATCCACATTAAACACATCCCTATCAATTTTAATAACCACTGGGTCCAATGAAACAATTATATTTATCCGTGCTGTTATAATATTTCAGAGTAATGTATATATATATATATATATATATATATATATATATATATATATATATGTATATTGTCACAAACTTGACCACAAGTCATAGCAAGGTTTGGGGCAGCCACCCGTATAATTGGTATCCTGGCTGCAAACTTGTAAAAATGTTACACAGCACTGATGTGTAGAAAACCAAGTCCAAAACAGAACTGAGGGAATAGGGAAAAGGTGGAGGCTTTTAAAGGGGAAGACAGGAAGTGAGGTCAAAGGGGTCAGGCTCATAAGGGTCTTCAGCCATAGGCTGAAGCCCGGAAGTGACATCACAGGGGCCGGAGCTGGCAAGGTCTTCTTCCATAGGCTCGGACCCGGAAGTGACGTCAAGAGGGCCAGGTGGAATCTCCCATGAATGGTCTGCAGAAAAGGGAGAAAAAGAGACAGTGCACTCTGCCACATCAGGGTCTGATTCGGAATTGCCCTTACTCAAGCCCTTTGGCACTCAAGCCCTCTCTCACACTTTCCCAAAAAACAAATCTCATTGGAGAACTAACGGCGCACTATACTTTGATTGGTTGTAAAGAGTACCAATCACATTTACATGTTTCTGTTCCTGCTTTCCGAAATCATCTGCTTCCAGTGGAACAGAAACTGAGACTACTGTCTGAGGTTGACAGTAATGCTAACCCTCAGAAAAGAACTTTGAGAGAGAATAAGGGCAGAGAGAGGACCCAATGTTTAAACCAAATGATGAGTGATGTGCAGAAAGTCCAAGACAAAGACATTGTGGTCATGATCTCCTGGAACCTTCCTGTATGGTTTTAGACCCTGTTGGACCAGAGCATGTAAGGAATGCTAGAGAGCTAGAGAGAATTCTAGAGAGCATGACACGAATGAGGAGTCTGAGAGCTTCAACAAAAGAAGTCCTGCTATGAAATTCTATGATGATTGCAGAGATATAGTAAGGTCATTGGAAGTCTCCAAAGAAGTTCAAAATAGTGCCCCATAGATCTTTGACTCTTCTGTAAGTACAGGTAAGCTGAGCTTTTAGATCTTCAAAAGTTACCTCACTTCTCTCATTCCATCTATCTCCAAATGGTTTCAGTAGGCTTAAAGTAAACCCTTCCTGGCTCTTTCTCTTTATGTTTTTCTGCTGTATTTTTCTTAGGCAAGCAGCCTTGCATTAGTTGGTTCAGTGGGTAAGACACTTGGGAAAAGTCTTTGACAAACCTTCTGTAGTACCCACAAAAAAAACCAAGAAGGAATGCAGTTCTGATAGAGTCTTGGGCTGGGGCCATGAAATCACTGCTTCTATCTTGGAGGGATCAGTTAAGATGCCATTTTGAGAGACAATGTGTCCGCCATAACTTACAGATGTCTGGCAGAACTTGCATTTATCAAGTAGTAATTTGAGTCCTTGACTTTACAGCTGATCCAAAACCTTAAGGAGGCACTCTTCGTGTTCTTCCAAAGTTTGCCCAAACACAAAACAGATACACCAAAACCTCTAATAATTTCACATCTCTAACCATTCCTTCCATAACTCATTGACAAAAGACAGGAGCTCCCGATATACCCTGAGGCATCCTTTCAAACTGGAAGAACCCAACTGGACAAATAAAAACTGTGTTTTCTTTGTCTTTTTCACAGAGAGGAATTTGATAATATCCGCTTCTGAGATCCAACACACTAAACCACTTGCTTGCGCTAGGGCAGGCAAGAGCATCTTCAAATATGGGGACAGTGTACTGATCTGTAATTGTATGTCACATCTCCTTATTTGTCCATTCTTTTTACGCACTACTACGATGCATGAGGCCTCCTGGACTCAGTAATAATATCGGCATCTTTCAGTTTTCCCAAGTGCTGTCTTACATCTTCAATGTCAGCAGGGGCAAGTTGGGGAGACCTCTCCTGGAAAGGTTTATCTTCACTTAGGCTGATTTTGTGTTGGGCACTCTTAGTACAGCCTATATCAAATTTTTCTCTAGCAGCTTTTGAGCTAGTCTTTTCTGGCAATCTTCGGGCACAGAAGAATCACCAAAATGAAAGGAGTCCAAGGTCAACTGACTGTCTGAAGTCATCTTGCCAGGGGAGTGAATATGTGGCACAACCTCTACCGGGAAGATATGAGCAATTGGCATACCCCGCTTCAGAGACATATTTCTAACAGTGATTGTGATCTTTCTTGAGTGTACAGCTGCAGCGTTCTGCACCTCTAGCCTCACCATTAGTGCCTCTCTAAACCGTGGCTCTTCAGGATGATTCACTAGCAGGGTTTTATTAGAAGGTTTTCCTAAATATTTTGGGATCCCCTTAACTCCTGCTGTCTCACCAGGAGACAGTATTACGGTATTAAAGGCTGTACCACACTGTACCTTAACTTAAATCATCAGTCTGGTCAGCTGTTATCCTTACGGCCCTTACATATACATATTTCCATGAATGAATGAACCACTAAAGTTTTCATGAAATTTTTCCCAACCTTTTTCTTGAATGCCTCGATCACTTTCTTCACCATGGAAGTATTTATTCCTGCTAGAACACTTCACCCTTCATTACTGGATCCTGACACAGTAGCACCTTGGCATCAAAAGTCTCAGTTACTTTTGTTACAGATCTTGGATGAGCCCCACAAATGTAGCCCTTCCACAATTGAACTGGCATGTTACTTATGTCATAGGATGACATTTCAGTGGTGGGATCCACATTAAACACATCCCAATTCATTTTAATAACCAGTGGGTCCAATGAAACAATTCTATTTATCCCTGCTGTTATAATATTTCAAAGTAATGCTTTGTAAACATTTACCCTTATGTTAATTACACAATAGACCCCTTACCATTTATGCACATATATATACATATACATATAATAACTTATTTGTATACAACCAGCATGTAAGCACTCCACACAATCATGGATAGGAAACAAAAAACAATATATATATGTCATACAGTATATATATATGTATATATATATTGTGGAACGTGACCCGGACACAGACAGGCAGACATCGTATTAAGCACCACCACACTTTTATTTACCATTCTACTATTTACAATTGTGCACACAAACCCACAAAACTCCCCAAAAGTCCAGGCCTTTCACTGCTTCTTTCACTCTTCCTTTCCTCCTCCAAGACCTTGTCTTCCTTCGCTCCCGATTCCAGCCCACGAATAGAGGGAGGCGGCCCCTTTTATTCCCACCCGGACGTGCTCCAGGTGCCTCTCGATTAGCTTCTGCCGGCACTCCCCAGTGTGGCAGAAGTACCGACTGTGCACCTGGAAACACTCCGGGTGTCCCTGGTCTTCTTCCCCCCAGCACTTCCGGGTGTGGCGGAAGTGCTGAGGGCTAGGGCTCCAAAGGCATTGGGGTGCCCCCTGGCAGTGCCCACGGGCCCCTATAGGGTTGAGCTTCTAAGCTCAGTTCCTGTGTTCCCCAAAGCCACCAGGGCGGTCACCCCCACGTGGTCGGGGGAGGCGTAAGCCCTCCTCTTGTCCTCCTGGGCATCCCGGCTGGGTACCACCCCCAGCCACCTGTGACAATATATATATATATATATATATATATATATTGTAACAGTAGGGGGCGCTATTGCTCCCTTGAACCCTCAGGTACCACACCAAACACCAGGTAAAAGTATAATACTTATTCTTTTTTATTATAATACTGTGTACTAAGCACCCTCCACTCCACACTACACATACAATACTCAATACTCAACTCAATACTCAATCCTCCTCTCCCAGACACTTAGCCACCCTTCCTCCCAGCTCAGCTCAGCATCTGGGCTTTCCCAAGGTCCTTTTATATCCCCTGACCTGGAAGTGGTTCCAACCCTGCAGTCCATGACTCATTATCACTTCCGGGTCAGATTAAAAGTCCTTTTCTTCATCCCGGAAGCACGTCGTTCCTTCTGGTCATGTGATCAGGACGTACCTCCGGGTTATAGGGCACGTAGCATTCCGCAAGCCTCCCTACGTTCAGTTTCTTTTCAGTAAAGTCAGGCGTTAGGCAAGTGTCATTAAATAGCGCCGCTGCAAGTTCAGTTTCTTTTCAATAAAGTCAGGCGTTAGGCAAGTGTCATTAAATAGCGCGGCTGCACGTTCAGTTTCTTTTCAATAAAGTCAAGCGTTAGGCAAGTGACATTAAATAGTGTGGCTGCAAGTTCAGTTTCTTTTCAATAAAGTCAAGCGTTAGGCAAATGTCATTAAATAGCGCGGCTGCACGTTCAGTTTCTTTTCAGTAAAGTCAGGCATTAGGCAAGTGTCATTAAATAGCGTGGCTGCACGTTCAGTTTCTTTTCAATAAAGTCAAGCGTTAGGCAAGTGACATTAAATAGCGCAGCTGCAAGTTCAGTTTCTTTTCAATAAAGTCAAGCGTTAGGCAAATGTCATTAAATAGCGCAGCTGCACGTTCAGTTTCTTTTCAATAAAGTCAGGCGTTAGGCAAATGTCATTAAATAGCACCACTGTATGATCAGTTGTAATTTTTTCATGGTGTTTCTTTTCTTTAAAGTTCGAAACTTTTTCCCACGTTGCAAACACTTCCTTTATCTCACTTTAAGAGATAACCTTCTCCGCGATACCGATCTCCTGCAGAACCTCTGTATGTTGCTACGTATGTAGTTTCGTCAACTCCTCTGTCATCAGTTCCTCGGAATTTGTGGGGACAAGCTCTTAGATGGCTCGTATTTCGAATTTTGGCTCGTAACTCAAGACAAAAAATTGACCTAGTGGCGGCTCGTATCTCAAAAAACTTGTACATTGGGGCACTCGTATCTCAAGGTATCACTGTATATATATATATATATATATATATATATATATATATATATATATATATATATATATATATATATATATATTGTGGTGGATTGCCGGCTTCTTTCTCCGGCCCTCACCCCCAGGCCGCCAGGAGGAGCTCTCCAAGCAGCGGGGACATGCCCCGAGTTCCAGCAGGGCCTCATGGACTATGTAGTTTTTATACACAGCCCTGCTGGATACCTTGGGGGCCACCAGGCGTCGCTGTAGGGGGGCTCGTAGGCTCGCATGTGCCCTATAACCCGGGAGGACGTCACGGTCACGTGACAGGAAGAAACGACGTGCTCCCGGGTTGAAGAAAAGGACTGTTTACCCTGACCCGGAAGGGAAAAGGAACTGTGGACTGTTGAACGGGAACACCTCCGGGTCAGGGTGTATAAAAGGACTCTGGGAAGCCCAGTACACTGAGCTGAGCTGGGAGGAAGGGTGGCAAAGTGTCTGGGAGTGTGGAGGATTGATTATTGATTGTTTAGTGATTTATTATTGAGTATTGTTTAGAGGAGGGTGCTTTGTGCACGTTATTGTCCCAATAAATATTTATATTTGGACTTTTACCTGGTGTCTGACGTCTAGTCTGAGGGTTCAAGGGGTCACGGAGACCTCAAACTGTCACAATATATATATATATACATACTGTATACTATGGTGGGTTGGCACCCAGGATTGGTTCCCTGCCTTGTGCCCTGTGTTGGCTGGGATTGGCTCCAGCAGACCCCCGTGACCCTGTGTTCGGATTCAGCGGGTTGGAAAATGGATGGATGGATATATACAGCATATATATATATATATATATAGTTTTACAAGTAAATAAAAAAAAAGAAATCATTGCCGTGCTTAGAGTTCATATGTAGTACACTTTCGCCATGTTCCACATTTCCATCCTCTGTGAAACACAGGACTCTCACAGTTCTGTCTTGGAAAACACCGCTAGCTTCGTCTTGATGTGGAATTAATTTGTGTTCCCATATGAAAAATATTTCTTTTTCAAAAAAATAAAAATATGAAAATTATTTCTTTTAGCTAGCAAATTTTTGCAAAGTAGGCATCCAACGCTACTTCTGTTCCGCACTCTTCTTTTTCAAAGTCAAGTTCCCTTTTTCATCTGCGTTCAAATAAGCCAAATCTGCTCAATGCCTCCTCACATTTAACAATGATACAAAAAAAAAACTTTTCTTCTCAGTTTTTTCCCAAATCTCTCTCCTCAACTTTAGTACAAGCTTTCTTTACCCGTTTTTTTCTTACACTGTCATTTAACACTCTATCCCCTCGCTGTATCTCCATGCTGTCTTCTTCTCTTCTCCTCTGTCTCTCTCTCTATCTCTCTCTATCTCTCTCCCTTCCCAGAAAAATGAATCTCATTGGAGAATTAATGGTGCACTAAAACTTTGATTGGTAGTAAAGAGCACCAATCATATTTCTGTGTGTTCCTGCTTTCACTAAAGAAAAGAAAAAAATGTTGTGTTACTGAGACTACTACGTTTACCATTATATCCAGCTAGTAGGGCACTATGTACAGAAGAGTCCCTCAGGGGTCTATCCTTCAACCCTTTAATAATTATATAATGAGAATGATTTTGGTACAGTTAGTCCACTTGTGAAAATTGCAGATGACACTAAAATTGGAGAGACAGCAGATACTGAGGGGTCAGCAAAAACCATTAAAAAGACCTGAAGAATCTTCAGTACTAAGCATAAAATGAAGTGGGCACAACACATCTCAGCTATAGTCAGGAAGGCCCACCAATGCCTTTCATTCTTTAGACACCTGAGGAAAACCAGAAAGTCTTTGTGTATGATCATCAGCTTCTATGTGCAAACAACAGAGTTCGTCATACTCACTGAGGCCATAGCATCCTGATATGTGATCTGCCTAGCCCTGGACCACAAAGCATCTGAAGTTGGCAGAGGATATTACTGGCACATAGCTACATTCTCTTCAGGATATATACGTTGTACATTATAACACATACTGCCTTAGAATGGCACACAGTATACAGTAACAGTCATCATGCACTACCAATCACTGTCTTCCTTCTCTATTCTGGCAAACAGTACAAGACCATGAGGAGCTGCAGTTGATTTAGAGACAAATCACATGACATAAGGTTACTCAACAGTCACAAATGCCCTATCAGTGGATATGCAGACTTCTTCTGGTTTGAATGGCACTAATTTTGCTAGAAGCAAAACACTATTTATTTCACAAGTTTTTTTTGCAAAGCAGAACATAGGGGTTGCTGCAAATTCACTTTTGTGGATATTATTTCATTCACCACAAGTAGTATCAGTAATGGGATCACAGGCAACCTGTTGTAGCAAAAAAAAATGTAGGGCTTGTTTAGTACTTCTATGGGAAAGTACTCTCCTACTGACACTTTGACATGGCTCCTCTCTTATTCTCCCTTCCTCTCTAGGGAAACGTATGAAAAAGTCTGGTGCTGTTTATTGTTTTTCATATGCTGGAATACAGATATGTTATCTTACTGCCAATGTGGAACTATCTTTCTTCGGGTGTCTACAAACCAATTGCATTATCACCATTTGGCAATGGCTTACACAAAGCAAAACACATTACACTATTAAAAAAATCATTACTATCTTAAAAAGCAAATAACTACAATGTTACTGTAATAGAGATCAATACAGAGGGGTAAGTGATGTCACGGCTAATATTGGAAATCATTAGTATATTCAAGAGCAGAATAGCTAGAACACTGCTGTAAATAGCATACACAAGATCAAATGCAACACCAGTGTCCTGGACTAGTTTGGAGTCTCTTAATCATTGTAGAGGGCTGGGAGATGTCACACCATTAAAAATAATAACAAGTAATATCTTGTAGCAAAATCCAGCTCAAATGATCCTTTTTTTTTTGATAGTCTATAGCAATAAAAAGAATAAATGCAAATGTAATTTAGAATGTGTGTGATTTCTAGGGAGGATCATTTTGTTCTTTTTGTACATCTGGTTTTACAAGCTGACCATTTACACTTGCTTTCAAATGTTTTTTATCTCTCTTTTCTTTTGTATGTTTTGTTGATTGGGATAGATTCTTAGCTTCACATAGATAAGAATAAATAAATTCTATCACCCTGACAAGTTTAAGCAAGGAGATTCTCTACAACACCACGAGTAACTACAAAATAATTACCAGTTAAGCTCCACAGACATGGACTTAATATATACTGTATTGCTTTGTACCAGAGGATTAAAAAGTATAATTATATACTGTTTTTATATGTACTGTATATATATATATATATATATATATATATATATATATATATATACTCTCTATATATAAAATCCTAAGCCTAAAAAGTACAATGATTTTGTACAACGATTTTAGGTGACATTTTTATGTCACTTTTTTTGCCACGCTTTAAATCGGGCCTATTTTAAAACCTACATATATATGTTTGGTATCATTCTTTTCAGAATATATATCGAACTTTCATGTGATGTTGTTAGATTTTCAGATTCTTATTCCGTTTTTAAATTATAAACTTAAATATCAAGAAAGTCATGGGGCAGCCTACTAGGCCACAACTGGGGGATGGGTGCAGAAGGGGGGGCTTGTACCATATTTTTAAATACAATCGCTTTCTCTAACAGAGCTGCTCAGCTGTGGGATAGATGGGGCCCACCCCGAGGTTTGGCGAGCAAAGTAAGCAGTTGGCGGAGCCTCCTAGTATATATATATAAAGTGCATCCGGAAAGTATTCACAGCGCATCACTTTTTCCACATTTTGTTATGTTACAGCCTTATTCCAAAATGGATTAAATTCATTTTTTTCCTCAGAATTCTACACACAACACCCCATAATGACAACGTGAAAAAAGTTTACTTGAGACATTTGCAAATTTATTAAAAATAAAAAAATTGAGAAAGCACATGTACATAAGTATTCACAGCCTTTGCCATGAAGCTCAAAATTGAGCTCAGGTGCATCCTGTTTCCCCTGATCATCCTTGAGATGTTTCTGCAGCTTCATTGGAGTCCACCTGTGGTAAATTCAGTTGACTGGACATGATTTGGAAAGGCATACACCTGTCTATATAAGGTCCCACAGTTGACAGTTCATGTCAGAGCACAAACCAAGCATGAAGTCAAAGAAATTGTCTGTAGACCTCCGAGACAGGATTGTCTTGAGGCACAAATCTGGAGAAGGCTACAGAAAAATTTCTGCTGCTTTAAAGGTCCCAATGAGCACAGTGGCCTCCATCATCCGTAAGTGAAAGAAGTTCGAAACCACCAGGACTCTTCCTAGAGCTGGCCGGCCATCTAAACTGAGCTATCGGGGGAGAAGGGCCTTAGTCAGGGAGGTGACCAAGAACCCGATGGTCACTCTGTCAGAGCTCCAGAGGACCTCTGTGGAGAGAGGAGGACCTTCCAGAAGGACAACCATCTCTGCAGCAATCCACCAATCAGGCCTGTATGGTAGAGTGGCCAGACGGAAGCCACTCCTTAGTAAAAGGCACATGGCAGCCCGCCTGGAGTTTGCCAAAAGGCACCTGAAGGACTCTCAGACCATGAGAAAGAAAATTCTCTGGTCTGATGAGACAAAGATTGAACTGTTTGGTGTGAATACCAGACGTCACGTTTGGAGGAAACCTGGCACCATCCCTACAGTGAAGCATGGTGGTGGCAGCATCATGCTGTGGGGATGTTTTTCAGTGGCAGGAACTGGGAGACTAGTCAGGATAAAGGGAAAGATGACTGCAGCAATGTACAGAGACATCCTGGATGAAAACCTGCTCCAGAGCACTCTTGACCTCAGACTGGGGCGACGGTTCATCTTTCAGCAGGACAACGACCCTAAGCACACAGCCAAGATATCAAAGGAGTAGCTTCAGGACAACTCTGTGAATGTCCTTGAGTGGCCCAGCCAGAGCCCAGACTTGAATCCGATTGAACATCTCTGGAGAGATCTTAAAATGGCTGTGCACCGACGCTTCCCATCCAACCTGATGGAGCTTGAGAGGTGCTGCAAAGAGGAATGGGCGAAACTGGCCAAGGATAGGTGTGCCAAGCTTGTGGCATCATATTGAAAAAGACTTGAGGCTGTAATTGCTGCCAGAGGTGCATCGACAAAGTATTGAGCAAAGGCTGTGAATACTTATGTACATGGGATTTCTCAGTTTTTTTATTTTTAATAAATTTGCAAAAACCTCAAGTAAACTTTTTTCACGTTGTCATTATGGGGTGTTGTGTGTAGAATTCTGAGGAAAAAAATGAATTTAATCCATTTTGGAATAAGGCTGTAACATAACAAAAGGTGGAAAAAGTGATGCGCTGTGAATACTTTCCGGATGCACTGTATACAGTGGAACCCCGGTTCACAACCATAATTCGTTCCAAAACTTTGGTTTTAAACCGATTTGTCATGAACCAAAGCAATTTCCCCCATAGGACTGTATGTAAATACAATTAATCCGTTCCAGACCATACGAACTGTATGTAAATACATATTTTTTTAAAGTTTTTAAGCACAAATATAGTTAATCAAACCATAGAATGCACAGCGTAATAGTATACTAAATGTAAAAACACTGAATAACACTGAGAAAACCTTGAACAACAGAGAAAACTAACACTGCAATAGTTCGCGCTATAGCACTACCAACTGCTGGCTAAAAACACATTTTTTTTAATGAGTTTTAAGCACAGGGAAAAAAATTAACATTTGAAAAAATCCATAATTTAATAAACCACCAAGAAAAGTAACATTGCAACAATGCACACTACGAACCGTTCACTGTAAACAGAAGTGAAAACAAAATCAAGCCCGGTGCATTCTTTAACTGCCTTTTCTACCTTATGACTCCAGCCCTCTCTCTCGCTCGCGCTGCCTGTGTGTGTGCGTCTGTCTCTCTCTTGCGCTGACTGTGTGTGTGTGTGTGTGTCTCTCTTGCGCTGACAGTGTGTGTGCGTCTGTCTCTCTCTCGCACTGCCTGTGTGTGTGTGTGTGTGTTGCGCGCTCTCTCGCTCTCTCTCTTGCTCGCTGCACAGGAAATGCACAGGGAGAGACTGAACATGTACAAACTGAAAGGGGAACTGGCTTGTTTGTATACCGAGTGTGTGGTCATGAACTGAGGCAAAAGTTTGGCGAACTTTTTGGTCGTAAACCGATTTGTACGTGTACCGAGACGTTCATGAACCGAGGTTCCACTGTATATATATACAGTATATATATATATATATATATATATATATATATATATATATATATATATACAGAGAAAGAGAGAGAGAGAAAGATAGACAGATTTGTTGTGACAATTAGACATTTTCACAGACACATAGACACAACACGGGTTCAAACAGGAGTTTATTTTAAAGAAGTACCTTACACTGGCTCTTCTTCAATAATAAATAGTCATCTTTCTTTCTTGTTTCATTCTCCCCTCTGCAGGCAAGCTTTGTCCTCCTTCTTGCTCTCTTAACTCTAACTCGCCTTGTTGAAGTACAGCAGCTTCCTTTATGGTGGACCCAGGAGTACTTCTGATGCCACAATATTGCATAGTAGATATATATATCTGTTATATAATAAAACACTGAGGTGTGTGTGTCCAGTCACTCAAAGCAATCTCATTGGTCAGTTTAGCTTTGGTGATGCAATGAAAGAGGATATACAAGTGTGAGACACATGAGGAGGATTAAAGGTGCACACTGTGAGAGTCACCTTCAAAGATATAAAGATAAAAGCAGACAGGAGGTGATAAAGGCATCTTGAAAATAAAGGCAAGAGTCTGAGGAATAGGCTTTGCGGGAATGCACTCAACAAAGGGAGTGCCAGTGAAGAGAGTTTCAGACATGCAAAAACAGAGTAAGAGCGCTGAAGGTACGTGTAGGGCAAGAGATAACAAATATTTTTACATTTTTCTGCTACTTGCCTTGAAAAAGGTACTGTGGCTAGTATATAAAAAATATATACACACTTTGAATTATTCTCAATACAATGTTTCTTTAAGATAACATTGCAGCTGCTGCTGTTTATTTGAACTTGCTACAGCAATCCATCATGTCATGCATTCAAGTGGAGTTTTATTTCCAACAAGATGGTGCACTTCTACCACTACCATCATGATGTGAAGGCATACAGTATGTTGACAAAAATTAATTGAGTGAAGAGGTAGTCCTCATGTTCACCAGACCTCATGGGAATTGATATTTTTTTAATGGAGTCATGTCAAAGATAAGGTTTATCTCACAAAAACACAACAATCAATAAATCGAAAACAGCCAAGGAAAGAGAATACGCCCAAATACCAAATGAAAAGACTTGTAATGCTTGCAAATCCATTGGTATGTGTTATCAGAAATGAAGACAGGTGGTTTAAGTGACTTTCATTGTGACATAGTTATTGGTGCCAGACCGACTGGTGTAAGTATTTCAGAAACTGCTGATCTACTGGGATTTCCACTCACAACCATCTCTAGGATTTACAGAAACTGGTCAGAGAAAGAGAAAATATCCAGTGTGCCGCAGTTCTCTGGGCGAAAATGCCATGTTAATGCCAGAGGTCGGTGGAGAATGGCCAGACTGGTTTTGAGCTAATAGAAAGGCAACAGTAACTCAACAACTCAACTCGTTACAACTGAGATATGCAGAAGATAGAAGTCTGAACAACACATCAAACATGGAAGCAGATGGGCTACAGCAGCAGGAGACACACAATGGGTGTGACTCCTGTCAGCAAAGAACAAACAACTGAGACTACAAAATTGCATAGAGCCATCAAAATCTGACAATAGAAGATTGGAAAAGTGTTGCCTGTTCTGATGATTTCTTCTGCGACATTCAGATGATGAGATCAGAATTTGGTGTCAACAACATGAAAGCATGGATCCATCCTGACTTGTATCAACAGTTCAAGCAGGTGGTGGTGGTGTAAAGGTGTGGGGAACACTTTCTTAGCACACTTTGTGCCCCTTAGGACCAACTGAGCATTGTTTAATGCCACAGCCTACCTGAGTATTGTTGCTGACCATGATGTCCATCCCTTTATGACTGCAGTGTACCTATCTTTTGATGGCTACATCCAGAAGCATAATGAGCCATGTCATAGAGCTCAGATCATCTCAAACTGGTTTCCTGAACATGACAATAAGTTCACTGTACTCAAATGGCCTCCACAATCACCAGATCTCAATCCAATAGAGCACCTTTGGGATGTGGTAGAACTGGAGATTTGCATCATGAATGTTCAGCAACTGCATGATGCTATCATGTCAATATGGACCAAAATCCCTGAGGAATGTTTCTGGCTGTGACTCCACACATCTCTGTAACTAGAATAAGTAAACAGATCAAAGGATATGTACTATATATAAAGACTTGGAAAATATGTTTAGGTATGCAGCCACATTTCAATCATAACTCATCCTGTCTTGTACTTCTGCCAAATTTGTTGATGAGTTGGTGTAATCTGAATGCATTCTCTTACCACTTTACACTTCATTTTCAATAGAACTTCCAGTATGTTCAAATCAATCAAATAGTAAAACTATTATGTATAACTGTTATTTATACACATTAATTAAATATTCAAATTCTATTCAAGCATTCATATGATTAAATATGTTTCAATCACTAGTCTTATTGTAATCTCCTTTAAAGCTTATACACATAAATAGTTTTGTAATTGTCATGCTCGCTGCAAGCTTGCACCCATGTCACTACAGCTATAAGGTGCTCTTCATGTGATAGTAAATACAATGGCATTTTAATGAATTTCCATGCTCTTGAGGGAAATGCAAATTTCTAGTCAGTGTAAAGGAATAAAAATTCCTGTTATGTACGCAGCATGCCATTCACAAAAGGTATTTAAAGAAAAAGGGTTGTTTTTTTTTTAATTTCATGTTATTTTTTGACAATACTGGCAATCTGTCATTTGCTTTGTTAATTGAATCTGTACTTAGTAATTGTATTCAAAACCACGTCTCTCTCAGGGGCTTACAATCTCTGTCAGTGGTGCTCCAGTCCAAATAGGAAACAAAAGCCTCAAAAATTTCAAATATGTCCATTTCAAAGTGCAATATGTTCTTTTTTATTTATTCATGTTTTGAGATTGTGCACATATTAGATAAGTTCTTGTCCAAAGTGTTTTTGAAAAGATATATCAATATTTGTAAGACAGCACCATCACTAAAGAAATCTGGGTTTTTCATCACCTTTGTACATACTCAATTTCTTCTCTCAAGGGACATGTTTACAAGTAGCTAGATTCTTGAAAGTTTCAACTCTACTTTGATAGCTTTTCCTTGGCTGTACTTTTGGAAAGGTGATTTTTTTTGTATTCTTCATAGCACTTGTTAAAAAAAATATTGTTTCAGGAAATGAGTGGTTGGATAGATGTCTCGCTTAAATCACTTACTGCATATATTATACAATGAAAGTAACAAACCTTTTCTAAAAGATGGCAGATACACTGACAAGAAGCTGCGATAGATGAAAGAGAATAAGGCTGAATGTGGAATAAGAAAGAAATAGTTAGAGGAAAATGTACAGCTTATAACTACTGTGATATTGTAATTGTGCTTATCCAAATTTACCAAAATTCTGTAGCTTTTAGTTTGCTTCATAAGATGATTCAGGCAATAGTGTGACACATGTCCAAGTAATTCCACGGACCAAATATCTTTGTTTTAAAACTTTTAGTAAAATTTCAAAACAAAACATTTCACACAAAAAATAGAGAAAATATTGATATTAAAGAAAAGAAAAGTTCTTGTTTAAGAAAGGTTATGTTTAGGGTTCATGTATCTTGTTTCATTTCTACAAGTTTGGTCATACAGTCAGGTGAAGCAAGTTAAGTATGGTCAGAAAACTGTATGTCATCTCCTATTCTATTTGCAAACATATCTAACAGTCCATGCTGGCAGCAGAACTATTTCCTCAATGGCTTAATTAACACTCTGTTCTACAGATATAGCTAAGAAAGTTCTATCTCATGTTAACTTATAGGGAGTAAAAGGCTATACCATATTCTAGGTAGCTAAAAGAAACTGGTATTCTATAGAAATTAAGCAAACACTTATTTAAATTTAACATTAACCATTAACTTTCTAAGATTGGCTCTTACAGAGGTTGTGGATGACTGCTAACCGATGATGCACTGATTAGGAATAGATATGTTGTTTAATGTGAGTTTTGGTACTGCAGGTACTGGGAACTAAATTTGTCTGCTAATAAAACTTTCTATCTCCACAAAAGCATATCTTGTTTCACAGTCCAACTTTCTCCAGCTCAAATATACGCGTATTATGAAACGTTCTTCTCCTTTGAACAATTTGTGTCTCATGCAACAGTTTGGAGGATAAAAGAAAAACATAAACTATGGGTCACTAGTAGGTGCTGATGTCAGGGATCTCTTTAACTCGTGGACTGCTGTGTTTAAAAATTGCAGCTGGAGTTAAAAAATATGTCAAAGCCAGACACAAGTTGAGAAGTGATAATTCAAAATAGCTGTTGCCCATGTCCTAATGCTAAGTAAAAATCGGAATCAAAAATAAATTCTAACATTTTTAAGAAAATAATTTGCTATAATAGCGTGCACAGAAGCTCTTCGAATGTCCAATGCTCTTTGCTCTGTAGCATTAGGTTTATAAAGTGACTTCCACTGTAGCAGAATACACGAACCTTGAGGCCAAAGAGGCGAATAATTTACTAATCCTGCTTTTTGGAACAGGTTCAGGCATTGAAAGATTTGACAAAATCCAGTTCAGTTACTGAGATTGTGTTTCCAGGAGTTTCTCCTTGAGAAGTCGTGACCTGTGTGTAATTGATGCAGTGGGTTAAAAGGTCAGCTAGTTTACAATTCCTCATCTGAGTTTCAGATTCAAAACTCTTTTCTATGTCGTTTACTTTAAAGTTTTTTCTTTTGAATTTATGGTATAGACTTTTTAGCTTTGCTTTTTGACTACGGTTTTAGCCTCAAGTCTTTGGTTGCCTTTTGATCTTCCAGTTTTGATCCTTTTCCTGTCTCATGTCCATCTCCTGGGGCCTCATGTATAAATGGTGCATACGCACAAAAATGTTGCATACGCCCATTTCCACGCTCACTTCGGGGTGTATAAAAACTAAACTTGGTGTATAGCCACTGTGATGGACGGCCAGAGGTTCATTCCGGCCGGGACGTCCCAGAATGGGAAGAAGGGAGAAGAGCAGACTTTTTGGGACACTGCCTCCCCCGAGACGCTAGGTGGCAGCTCCTCTGGAAGACAATGGTTCCCTGGATTTCCTCAAGGCATCCTGGGACATGGAGTCCGTTTCTTCAGCCCTGTTGGGTGCCGTGGGTGCTGCCAGGGGGAGCTCACAAAGAATCCGAGGACTTCTACGGTTACTACAACCCAGAAGTACTTCAGGGGCACAAGGACGGAAGCCCACAGTACTTCCAGGCTATTTGAGAACTGAAGATGTGGCATTGACCCGGAAGAGAAAGAGTACTTCTGGGTCACGGAATATATATAGGACTATGGGAAACCCAGCAAGGGGAGCCGGAGTTGGGTGGTAGAGTGACGGAGCTGCTGGGAGGAGTGGAGGATTGTTATTGTTATTGATTATTGTTTATTATTGAGTATTGAAGAATTGTGGAGTGTGTGGTGCTTTGTGCACTGTATCTGAAGAAAAATATTAAAGAATTCTTCTTGGTGCTTTTAAATGTGTGTCCTGGACGTCTGTCTGGTGGGTTTACCGGGGCAACAGTGCCTCTATCCATGCACATCCACACCATGCACATTTTCACAGCAGGGTCCCCCTTTGTGCACTCATGGTTTTACAATCTGGTGGCACCCAGCATCAAAGCATTGCTACTGTTTCTGTAGTCTGCTTTTCTTTTTAGATTCACATCTATGATGCAGGTTTTATCAAATGCATGGAATTAATTGCATATCATTTACAAATTTAATCCACTTGATTGTAATTATTCTGTAACAATATAATGGTGCATGGAATGGCCAAACTATTCCAACTATCATAGCATTGTTTGAAGATATCGCAAATGGAAGGATTAGAAGAGAGCACATATTTATACCACAAGAACAACAACATTTATTTATATAGCACATTTTCATACAAAAAAGTAGCTCAAAGTGCTTTACATAATGAAGAAAAGAAAAATAAAAGACAAAGTAAGAAATTAAAATATGACAACATTAGTTAACATAGAATAAGAGTAAGGTCCGATGGCCAGGGAGGACAGAAAAAAAAAAAAAAAAATCCAGACTGCTGGAGAAAAAAATAAAATCTGCAGGGGTTCCAGGCCACGAGACCGCCCAGTCCACTCTGGGCATTCTACCTAACATAAATGAAATAGTCCTCTTTGTACTTAAGGTTCTCACGGAAGGACTTGATGATGATGGTCATGCAGACTTCTGGCTTTTAATCCATCAATGTTGGAACATCACGGTGCTTTGAGTAGATGGTGGTGGTGCAAGCCGCCACCACAAAGAAACCAGAAAAAGAAACAGAAGAGAGAGTAGGGATTCGTACAGATTTTAGAGCCACCATGAATAGTTATTATAATGAATTGGATATACAGAGTATCAGGATTAAATTAAAGTGAAGTTATGAGAAAGCCATGTTAAAATAATGTGTTTTTAGCAGTTTTTTAAAATGCTCCTCTGTATTAGCCTGGCGAATTCCTATTGGCAGGCTATTCCAGATTTTAGGTGCATAACAGCAGAAGGCCGCCTCACCACTTCCTTTAAGTTTAGCTCTTGGAATTCTAAGCAGACACTCATTTGAGGATCTAAGGTTACGATTTGGAATATAAGATGTCAGACATTCCGATATATAAAATGGGGCAAGATTATTTAAGGCTTTATAAACCATAAGCAGAATTTTAAAGTCAAGCCTGAATGACACAGGTAACCAGTGTAGTGACATCAAAACTGGAGAAATGTGCTCGGATTTTCTTTTCCTAGTTAGGATTCTAGCAGCTGCATTCTGCACTAGTTTCAAACGATTTACGGTCTTTTTTTTTAGATAGATTTTTTTATAGATGATAACAACTGGCTTCTAAGTCAATTTCGATTTCCAAGAGCTTTCTTCTTGGAGCTGTGTACTCAACACATGCCAGATTTACAAAGGTAGACTTTGAGGAATTGTGCTCTACTTGCTCCTTTGCATGTTCTGTCCACTCTCGGGTTTTTAGTCACAGGAACTTTTCAGTGTGAACTTGCTGACTGAGCGGGTATTTCTCAGTCATCACTGAGTTACGCCATGCCAGCTGTATAGGATGGTATTATCTGCTTGTCATCCATATAGATAAGATTTCTTTACACTGTGGTTAAACTGGAAAACATCAAAGCGCAATTCACAGCAATGTCCTGTTTTCCAAATGTAATCAGAGTGGTCAACTGCACGCACATTGCTATAGTAACAGTACATCAACCATGGATGAATCTCCAAAAGAATGAGCTGGCATTATGTCATACTAGACAAAGAGCCCGTTTCGACAACATAAGATGAAATGGGCATGAGTGGAATAGTAATAAGTATAAGCACCACAAACCTGATATAGGTGTATTGAATGAATGCGTAATTAGGCCTCGAACTGTAGTCGAAATCGCCTTTCAGGCCTCTAGAGCTTTAATCGAAGTCGCCTTTCTCTTTGAATTTTTGCAGCCGTAAATCCGCCGCCTACCGCGATGTTGGGGTTGGATGTCGGTCGAAGTCGCCTTTCTCTTTGAATTTTCGCGGCCGTAAATCCGCCGCCTGCTGCGATGTCGGTCTCGTAAGGTTTTTCGGGCAGCTGCGCAGAAGGCGACTGCGCATTCGGCTTCAGACGGATTTGAGTGAGTGAGTGAGTGAGTGAGTGAGTGAGTGAGTGAGTGAGTGAGTGAGTGAGTGAGTGAGTGAGTGAGTGAGTGAGTGAGTGAGTGAGTAGGCTGGCGAATTATATATAAGATATATCTGGAGAACCTATAAAAACTGCAGTTCTGCACAGTTGCAGGTGCTTTTTCTGACTAGTGCTGTAAAAGGCAAGCATTCATTTTAAGGATAGAGAGTCACCTCAAAGTAAAAAGTAGAGAATTGATCCGTTGTGGCGCTCTGTGCCGACTTTACACTATAAAGGCCCCTTCAGAGATTAATTTGCTTATGTAAATAGAAAGCATTTCCACTCTATTAATATGCTGCTCTGTAGTGCACAGAAAGTGTGTCACATTGTACAAGCATGTAGCGGGCTGCATATATAATGTGGCACACAATTGTGGCTTGCCAGTAGCTGAAGAGATGAGGTATGATGAACCTAACCCTTACCCACCAAATGATCAGCCAACTCAGACAGCGTTACAACTTCGTTTGAATGTAATTAGCAGAATGTAAAAACAGGAAATCAGATGAAGTATTTATTTTTTAACCAATTCATTTAATTTGTGGTCAATATCAACTGCAGCATTTCTGAGCAATAATAAATGATAAAAGACTTGCTGGTGAAACAAGCTACCGAACATTATCCCTTCTGCAGAGTCCATTGCTGTTTAAAGAAACACTTCTGAAGACTCACTTCTTATGCAAATATCTATATGCTTATTAATGCAGTTTCTAGTCAAGGTTATGTAATACAATAAGCTAAAAATATTACTTCTGTATTGTATTGTAGTTCATTTGACTGATGGCTGTTACTACTGCCAATATCACTTCTGACTACTAGCTTAGTTCCCATTTTTACTTATTTAGGTAGCTTGCTGTGCAGCTCTTATAGCCATATTCATCCCTAAAGATGGCTACTCAACTATATTTCACCCCATACATTGCTTTGGATAAAAACCTCAGCTAAATGAAAAAATGTACTGCAAGAGTTCCCAGTCTTATTGGCTGTGATAAGATGGAACACATGTTTATTAAAGCACAAGCATGAATAGAAACAATTGCATTGTTCTATTTTATGGAACACAAACAACAGAATGAGGATGAAACTGTCAATATGGTCTTTATTTACTACAGGTTTCTTTTGTTGCATTCACATTATCATTTTAATCCATGAGCTCTGCATAATAATCACATCTGCAATATACACTAAACAGCTGAATATTCTGATATCATTGCAATATGAACAGCAAATCTTTTCACAGCATCATTATAAATATGTTGGTACAGAAAGAAGAACAAAAATGTATATGAAATACTCACTACAAATATGAATGTTGCAGACTAGTATGATATATTTGCTCTTCAGATCTTTTATTAGTTTGCCACATCAAGTAAAATAATAAAGCTTTCCTGTCCTTTATGGCAAAGCATAAGCATAGGTAACCTAGAGTAAGAAGAGGGATGTAGTACCATAAATCTGTTCTCTGATTTGAACTTACATAATGTGGTTCTTGAACTTCTGTAACTAAACATAAAATTACAATTTGCACTATTTGTTGTATGTGACAAAATTTGATTTGAATGCAAAACTAACACTCAGAAAACCAGAGAATCCAAAAGTGGGAGAGAGTGAACCTTCATAAAAGTCAGAAAACCAAAAAAGAGCCAAAGAACACAGCTTTAAAGTACATAAAACCACAGAAAAGGATAAGGTGAATGAGGTGCAAGAAAAACCTCCAAAAAATGGAAAAGGAACTAAGGCAGGGGAATGCGGGAAAATGAGAACAAGAAACAGCAAAAGTCCTAACAATAATTTATGAGTGGGATATAAGTAACTTTTGTTGTTGTTGTTTTTATAGTGCATTTCACTTTGGTGATTAATTACGTAACACTGTAGTGTTTCACCCTTGGATGAATGTCAGTTTAGAGACACTTGTGTATTCCATTTATGCTTTATGTGAATCATTACTCCAGTGTTCTCTTTTAAACAACGGTCATTTTCTGTGGTGAGAAAACATGTCCGAAATGAGGAGAAGATTACAGTCTATGTGACAGACCAGCGAGACAGGGTTTTCTCTAAATTTACCTCCTATGCTGGTTACAAGGAGGGCCATACAGTATTGTCACAATTATGGTTTTCTTCTTTCTGGTTAGGCGTACATTATTTAGAATCTTAAATTATTTATATTCTAAAATGTAGGCATTTTACCAGTGCCACGACAGCACTTTCAAAAAAAACTTATTAGCAGTCTGAAGATGTTTGTTATCCTGAACTCTGCTTTTAATTATGGACCATCTATTGTTTTTTTGTTAATTTGTTACATGGATATCAACTCTGCGGTGGGTTGGCACCCTGCCCGGGATTGGTTCCTGCCTTGTGCCCTGTGTTGGCTGGGATTGGCTCCAGCAGACCCCCGTGACCCTGTGTTCGGATTCAGCGGGTTGGAGAATGGATGGATGGATGGATGGATATCAACTGCTGTTCTTTTTCAGAGAAGTATCTGATTCTCTAAGTGGCCGTTTATAGGTCCAACCCTTTCTACACACTAAAATGCAATCTTTCAGCCAGCATACTGTAGTGACAGCCGACAAGTTCAATTAGATCTTCAACCATCTTCCAGGCCTGGACCGGATTTCTGAGAGACCTTGCAGTGTCTGTTCAGCAGCCATGAATTTAAATATGCACAGTTCTGTCCCAGACACCAAATACCTGTTTATGGCAACTTGAAGAAGTGTTGTATTGTGTCCTTAATTTACTCTGTTGAGTTAAACGCTGCATGAGCAATAAAAGGCTGTCTTTAAGCTCAGAATAAAAAATAGTTATATTAGTTTTTGAAAATGCTGCAGACTTTTTCATTCAAGTTGTCCTAATTTTGTTGAATCAGCATAAACCGTCTATTACCCTTGGCGATCATTTGTCATTAAATACTTACATTACCACACTTTTGAAGACCTAGTCTTTTATAGCTAAGAAATACTGAAAAATTAATCCAATTTCTCACTGTAAATGATACTGAATAGTGCATTCATCCATTTATTTAAAGTATAATTGTCTATTGCAATGGTTTATTCATAGCTTGTTCATATCTTTCTGTTTCCAGTCTACATGCATATGTTTTCCAGCCAACAGTTAATTCAAATGTTGCTGCAAGTAACATTACCAGGACAAGGAAGTGTAATGATGTAATTGTTTTTATGTTAATGCTGCAGTGCTTACCACAACTTATATACTTCGGAGTATCAGCATTAAAACATTGCTATTGTCTAATATAGTTGTGTTTTTAATCTAAATCTTAGTCACTCTTAAACCTTATTATTTCCTGCTGGTCTTTGCTCTTAAGTCCTGAATGATGACATATTACCCACCCTCATTCATATTATAAAAAATAATCTTACTTATTTTTGTTCAAGAGTATTAATATTCATTGCCACTTGGCTGTTATTGACCCTTCCTCACCATTTCCTGTGGCACTGTAGCAGGCTCAAGGATGAAATGAGGGATATTAGAGGATGCCAGGGATGGACTGAGCTGTGACTTTGTGTATTTCAAGTGACTCACCTTGTGTTTTCTACCACATATACACAATTCACATATGTCAGAATACATGCAAATCTGTGGATTGCTTTTTCCATCATGGACAGAAGCTATGGCGAACAAAGAAGGAAAACAGTGTAATGGACACTTACAAAAATGAGGATGAAGTTCACCTACACATCAAAATGTTATTAGCTTTAAGTTGTTTGACTGCTCCTTTTAAAGAAACTGTGGGTACTTCCTCTACAGAGACAGAGGCATCCAAATCAGGTAATGTCCAACTTACTCAGTTTAAATCAACATATGGATGGCACCTGCTTTTAGACTTTTTGCCAGGGTTTGTAGATGGTGTGGACCTACAGTATAAATAGCACCGCATGATACATTTTTTACCTCTTTTTTATTTACATGGTGTTTTGTTTTCTCTCTGTTTGCGTATGTGTTTTGTTTTGCCCATTTTTTTTTCATTTTCAATATTTTTTTTAAATACCTTCTCTGTAAATACATACATACTTGAAATGATATTTACGTGTGTACAGTATAAGTAATAGAGTAGTTATTAACCAAGGGTGGGAGATTATCTTAACCTAAACGTTTAAACATTACTGAGTGCATTCGTTACCTTCCCTATTTTTACCATACATTATTTGTCACTATTCACTTTTTCTAGCATGCTTTTGAGACTCAGTTTTCTAAATTATCAAGTGAATTCAGTGGTTTAACATCTGCCTTTGTAAAGCATACATAGAATGATAATATATATATTGTGCCAGATGGCTGGGACCCTTGCCCGGTCGGGATGCCTCGATGATAGAAGGACCGGGAGAGACGCAATACCTCCCCCAGAACACAGACAGGGCAACCACCCTGGATTTCATCGGGGCCACAGGCTTGGAACTTGGAAGCTCAACCATGCTGGGGCCTGTGGCCACCACCGGGGTGCCTGGACAGTCTCCAGAGCCCCAGAAAAGGATCCGAGTGCACCTGAAGCCCTTCTGGGTGCCTATGCAGTACTTCCACCACACTTGGGAGTGCTGCTGAAAGGAGATCAGAGTGCACCTGGGATACGTTTGGGTGCACTATAAAAGAGGCCACCTCACTCCATTCTGGGAGCCGGAGTCGGGAGGTGGAGGACAGAGCTTGTGTGCTGGAGTGAAGGCTATAGGTAAAAGAGAGAAGAGAAAAGGACTTAGCGATATTGGTTTGCTGATTGTGCACTGCATTGTAGTGACAAACATAAAGTAAAAAGAATGTGTTGCTTAAGAACTTGTGAGTCTGCGTGTCTGTCAGTGTTGGGGCTGATTTTCCACTATATATGTATATATATATATATATGTATATTATAAACTATATATTGTATCTAGAGTGGATTCTGAGAGTATTCAGACCATTTCACTAACAACACACTTTATTGTGTTGAAAATTTAATTTTAAATGGATAAAGTTGAAATCTTTGTCCATTAATCTGCCACAATTATAAAGTGAAAACATGTTTTTAGAAAGGTTTGAAATTTTATTAAAAATCAAAAACTAGGAAGAGTCCTGGCAGTTCCAAACATTTTCCATTTCACCTCCCATCCTACCTATAAGGATACACTTCCTTATCATCACGGTGTATCAGAAGGAACAGAACGTATCCTGTCCATAACAGGCATCAAACTAGCGCACAATCCTACAAACACGCTGCACACACTCCTTTTTAACGGTAAAAGCAAGAAATCAGCAGCAGAGACATGGAACACGATTTACAGCATGCCATGCAATGCATAACCAGCGGTGTACGTGGGACAATCATCAAAAACAATTGAAACACATATACAGGATCATCACAATGCTGTCAGTAGGAAGGACCCACAGTCTCTGATTTACACACGTAGAAGTTTGACTGGAAAAACATTTAATTCTAAAAGTGCCAGAGAACTTGTAAAGCTAATGAAAACTACATTAACAGACATTTGGATGTGAACCCAGAATTTGCAGGCTTGAAAAGAAGCACATGCAAATAATAAATAAGACTTTATGACCAACACCCTCCAAACCCCCACCTCATCCAATCCTGCCCCCCATCTATCCTCCTGCTCTCCACCTATCCTCCCCTCCTTATTTGCTATATATTGCCTTGGGTTCCTGTAAGTCTAGTCATGTTCCTCTGATGATGATTCCTGGTAGGAATCGAAAGCTTAGAAATAAAAAAACTATTTTATGATATGTGATTCAGTTTCATTTGTGATTCAGTTTCATTGTGCTCATAGTGCAAAGCACTCATATATCAAAGTGAATTTCCCCATAAGAAATAATGGAAACTCAGGTGATTTGTTCCACAACCCAAAACTATTCATATAAAAATGATTAATACAAAATATAAAGTAAAAATACATAAAACAAATTAACCTGCACTTTACCTTTGAAAAGAATCATGGCTGGTGTGAGTGAGTTTCTAAACTCTTGTGGGATTCCACCCAATGGGACGACACGCGGAAGAGCGTCCCAAAGCAATCGCAGTCTCCCAGCGCTGTAGCAGTTCGCTGTAAAAGCGAATCTGAAAAGATCGTGGACATGCTATAAGTGCCTGCCGTCGATGGGTGATATAAGGAACAAGGAGCATTATAAATTCAGGGCACTGCCTGACTGCTGTGTCTGTTTCAAGCTGAATAAAGCTGGTGTTGACTCAGCTTTGTGTCTTAGTGTGCAAGACGGGGACTCGCACGTCACAGCACACATGCGCGCGCGAGCACACACACACATACAAACACGCACACGAGCAAGCACACACACATACACACGCGCGCGCACACACAGTCACAATGCTAATGCTGTTGTAAACAGTATACGCTTGTATGGATGTTTACTATGAGTGAGGCACGCCGACTCAGACAGAGAATAGGAGACGATTGCCCACAATCCCGCAGCGAGAGTGAGAGAAGAACCATCAGCTCAGTTGTGATCACATGACGCTCAGCAGACAAAGAGTATACATACTACTCGTACTGCAAGACCTCGCTCGTTTATCAAGTCAAAATTTATTAAAAATTATTGCTCATCTTGCAAAACACTCGTAAACCAAGTTACTCGCAAACCGAGGTTCCACTGTGTATATATATATATATATATATATATATATATATATATATATATATATATATATATATATATATATATACTGTATATATTTAAAGAGAGAGAGACTTTTTGTGTGATGTATGAACAGAAGGGTGCTGGGTGCCAGTAACATTTTTTTCTGCCTTCATCACCCCTTGCTGTGCTTTATGATCTCTAGGTGAGCTGGTTGTGTACCAAGATGTTATTCCAGTGAGGATGGACTGTATTGAACTCCTGTAGAGGTTAATGAAAACAGATGGAGAAATCCAAGCTCTCCTCAGACATCAGAGGAAGAACAAGATGTTGGTGAGTCTTGAGTATATAAACATCACCTTTGTGCCGTTTTACTTTATTTATGGTGCATGGCTTTGCTAGCTAAATATTGAGATGAGACTGCATTACTACCACTACTGTAGTAGCCATGTCAGCTGTGCGTGGTAGTGGTGCCTCCAAAGTGTTGTTCTTAAATGTTTTTGCTAATGCTTATGTTTGTTTTGTTTTATTTTATCCTCCATTGCACTAAATAGTATTTTCAGTGCAATATGTTGGTCTTTCAGTATGTGTGATTTTGTGTGTTGTATGTGTTTGATTGGTATAATGTTTTCACGCTTGATGAGTGAGTCTGTTAACCCAGAGGTGTTGCATTTTTTTTAGTAATAAGCTCATTTTGCGCTAGTCTGTTGTGTTTCCACTCTGCCATTTCTGTCGTACAGATACATTTAAAATACTATGGGTTTTATTATTATTGTAATTACTCCCTGAAACCCTTGAAAACACAATGGCTGCTGCTAAACTGGTTCTGATGCTGGCCCTGTATGTATATGTTGTCTACAATTTTTGTTGTGACTTTTTTTTTCCATAAAACTGTATACCCACTCTGAATCTGTTTTTAATAAATACCTTTACATAATAATAAGCTGAACTGAAAAAAATTAAAAAGGGATTAATGGGGCTACATTAATAGTAGTGAACTGTAAAATGAATATACACTGTATATCTTTAGGGGCATTTCTTATTCTACTTGAGTTTTAATTATCATTTACATAAAGTAATTTAATCCTTCCATGCACTCCCTTTTTGATACACAATTTTTCTACTACAGGACCGTGTCATCAGCATTAGACTAGATGAAGGAACTAACTCCAAAGATGATGCCAGGGCTAAGACATTTACAGTATGCATTTGTAAATAACCACCTTACACTGCACCTTATTAAATAGGACTTTTATACAATTAACATTTAAAATTTCCACTTTAACTCATTAGCCTCCCCAGTCCCCTACTGAGAGACTTCCCAGGTGCAGAGAACTGACCTTTGTATTTACCAGATAATTAACAGGCTATTTTGTTTTCATTAAATTCTCATGATAATACATACAAATTGATATTGTAATGCTATTTCTAGAAATTAGTTTTTTTTAGTAAATACACAACTCTCCAAAAACATAGTTTGTGTATTTTTGGCAGCAGTAATAACCATTTTGACAATGGAATGAAATATGTGCAACACCTTGGTTCCCGTGACAATTGCACGAATGAGTTGTGGAAGCAGTGGGCAAAGAGGTAATGAAACTGAAAAAATATATTGCGTCAGCGTCGAAATTAATCCTCAATTGTCTGTGAAAGATATAACTCAGCATAATTTAATGTGGTGTCAAGGTGTTTGCTACAATTACACAGAGTGGAAAAGCAGATAAATCACATTTTCAAGAAAATTACTAAAGGCACTGGATGGGAGCAGAAATAAACACTTAAGCCAGAAAATTATCAGACAGTATGACTTCTAATACCGTAGGGTGGTTGACAAATTGACATTACAATACTTCAAACAATGTGTTCTGAGAGATTTAGCTTTACCAGCTAGCGTTCATTGAGTTTTATGGAATCATTTAGTCTTTTAAAAAGGACATAGGGTCACTTTTGTAACACACAATTACACAGGCAGTTTCACACAGGCTCCAGCTGATTGTGTCCCATGGGTTTCTCTCAGATGCTGACCCCTTCCTTTTTTGTACAAATGGTCTCTTAGGATAACTCTGGTGTCAAATGGTTTCACTCACTTGTCAAACATGCATACAAAATCGTTACTTGCAATGGACTTTCAAAGCAAATGTCTTCTCTTACCCTTACATGAACAAGCAAAGCAGCCTAAGAAATGCATGAGCTATAACACATTTCTCTAGTAGATACAAAATGAGCCATCGCATTAAGTAAATTAAAATTTACTTCAAAAAGAAAAAATCACTAGGCGTATCACACTGTTCTTTTCAATTAGCTTTACAGGAAAATATGTAATTCCTCTTAGTTATTTTGCTTTAAGACATCCTTGTAAACAACAGATTTTATTACAAAACTGAATAGCAGAAACTGTAGTGTATCTAAAATATAAATATACAGTCCTGAAATAAGTAAAATATAATATTATTAAGAAACATATAGTTTTTCAGTATAGGAACTTTCAAAATGAAAAAATTATGGTGTTTATTTTAAGTGAATTTAACATGGGTAGGCACAGTTCTGGAATACTGTAAAGAGAGACCTTCAGTAATCTGCCTCATTATTGGTTCATTCATTAATCTAGCATTATTGCTGGATCATGGGTTGGGGGGCTCCCTCTTGAACTCACAATTGTGCCACACTTCACACTGCCACATCACTCTTCATAGCCACCTTTCCGGTGCACTGTGCCATCATGGCTCAATAAACAATGCATCAAAGCAATAAGGTGTTAGCTCCCACACTCTACTGTGAAGCTGTGATCAAGGCAAGGGGAAGGGCTGTAAAGTCCCAAGACTGTTGAAGCAATAAAGGGCAGGTATCATTTGTGCGGTGATTGAGAGAAAGTCTGATGTTTATTTCTAGTACTGAAAATGCCAAAGTGCTGGTACTGTACCATTTTTAAATGTTGTGTTTTTGATACCTTTCCTATACAGGTATATGGTTTCATTAAAATTTCATTTTCATTTAGCATTTCTGTTTCCTTTTTTATTCAACTTGTGCTGATTTGCATGATATTTTCCTTAAACAATAATAAAATAATAAGAAGAAAAATAATACATATTATTTAAAAGCAAATAAAGTGTTACACATTAAATCAAAATATTTATATAACACCTTCCAATGCAAAGTATAATACAAAGTGCTTTATATATGATGTTAAGTGTGCTTTACAAATAGTAGTAGCTGGGAATAAAGAAAAACAATAATAAAATAAACAATTATACTTTGGGTCAGATTTTCAAGTAGGGAAAGAAAAGAGAGTCAGTCTGTTCAGATGTCATCAAGGATAAGATCATGGTATTCTTCTTTCTTCCACCAGCCTCACTGAATTTCATCCAGATGGCGGT
The DNA here is from genome assembly GCF_900747795.2 of Erpetoichthys calabaricus. NCBI lineage: Eukaryota > Metazoa > Chordata > Cladistia > Polypteriformes > Polypteridae > Erpetoichthys > Erpetoichthys calabaricus. The sequence goes on along the minus strand of NC_041397.2, from coordinate 73,812,094 downwards.
TCCACCAGATACCAAGAAAGGAAACAAACAAAAAACAATGTGATTTGTCACAAATTTAACAAAACTTTAAGTTTTAACTCATGATTTAAACAACTTTACCACTGAGGTCCGAAATATAATAATAGTCCTTTATATTTATACTAGTCATTTAGCCCGTTACAATAACGGGCGCTAGAACAGTAGTGCATAAACATTAGTAGGAACAGTCTATATTAAATGGCAAGGGACTTTGACCTCATTCTTTTTGTTGGTCGTATTTTTCTTTCTTTCAGCCTTTCTTTTGTTGATGTTTACTTGCTGAGCTGACCGTTCTTCGTGGGCTGCCGCCGTGTATTGTGTGTCTTTAATTTTCTGTGACAGTAATACTGTCTTGACCGGCTCTATTCAATAAGGGCGCGTAGATAATTTAGTTCAAATGGCTCTGGAATATGTGAAGAGCAACAGGTGCAGATCTTTATTTACGCGCGCCTTTATTCGCTGCGCCTAATTGAGGTCGTGCTTATGAGGCTCGCCTTTTTGTGCGCGCCCTTATTGAAGGATGCCTGTGTGCGCCCTTATTGAAGGATACCGTCTTGTACGTCCGCTGGCTTGTACGTCCGTAATATACGTCCGTACGTCCGTAATATACCTTTAATTTTCTCTGGCGGTAATACAGGCGTGCGCGTCGGTAATATGCCTTTAATCTCCTCTGACAGTAATACTGGCTTGTATGTGGCTGTAATATGCGTCACTGTATTATGTACCTTTAATTTCCTCTCGCAGTAATACTGGTTTGTATTTCCGTAAAACGCCTCTAACTTTCTCTGACAGTAATATCGCGCATGCGCACTTCACCAGAAGACACCCACACACGGACACCTGGACGCACATAGGGATTTTATATATATAGATAGCATCTTTCCTATGCTCAAGGCTCTTCACAGAGTTTCAGAAAGAACAGCAGTGTATATATACATAACATTGGATACAAATAATATCCACATAGAACACTAAAAGCAGATAAATACAGGATATATAAAGCATTATATAAAATAAAAGACAATAAACCAGAGTAAAATACTAAATTCAATACTAAAAGAAAAGCCTGATCAAGTAACATAATTTATGATATAATACACGCACAAATTATCCTGAGCATCAGGACAGAGAGGTAAACTGAAAGAAGGAGTGGAATGTTAGGTTAAGTTAAACACTTTCCAGAACAGATGAGCTACAAATTGTTTTTCAAAAGAATGAATTGAGTCAGCTGATCTAATTAATTTGGTAGGTCATTCCAAAGTCTGGGTGCTATGAAGCTGAAGGCCCTGTCACCCACAGAGTGCAGGTTAGTGTGAGGCACAACAAGACTGCCAGAATCAGAGGACCTTAGTGTGCGAATAGGAGCATAGCAATGGAAAAGGTCACTGATGTAGTCTAGTGCAAGGTCATTTAAAGCTTTGTAGGTTATTAATAGAATTTTATATTCAATTTTGTAAGACACAGAGCCAGTGGAGACAAAGCAGGATGGGTGTGATGTGCTTGCTGTTGCTGGTCCGTGTTAGGACTCTTGCAGCAGAATTGTGAATCAGCTGTAGCTGTGATGTAAGATTAGAAGCGGCACCTGCCAGTAGAGAGATAACAATAATAAATGCAGAATGTGATAAAAGCATGGACAAGTTTCTCAGCATTAGAAAAGGAGAGGAATGAGCTGACACGGGATATGTTATGGAGTTGAAAGTAAGAAAGTTTCTTAATGTGGATTATGTGGGCGGAATAAGAAAGGGAGGAATCACAAATGACACCAAGATTCCTAGCATTAGAAGAAGGTCTAAGAGATCACCGTCAAGAGTGACTGAGAAGGAGCTCATTTTCTTAAGTAGCACTTTAGTGCCAATTTGAAGGAGTTAAGTTTTGTTGCAATTTAATTTTAAAAAATTCTGCTCCATCCAGGTTTTAATTTCACTGAGGCAAGTTGTGTGCTGAGAAAGCCCTGATGAAGTTTCACTTTTAACATTGAAATACAGTTGAGTTTCCTCTGCATCAAAATGATAACGTAGTCCAAAGCTACAAATAATATGGTCAAGGGGAATCATATAGGTACAGAAGAGCAGAGGGCTGAAGAATGAGCCCTGAGTAACTCCTTTTGTGACTGGCACTGAGCTAGACCTACTGTTGCCAATACTAATAAACTCTTGCCTATCAGTCAGATAGGACTTGAACCACTGGAGGGCAGTGCCAGAGATACCCAGCATGTTCTCCATTCTGGAGAGTAGAATGTCATGGTTGACAGAAGGGCGGCACGGTGGCGCAGTGGGTAGCGCTGCTGCCTTGCGTTAGGAGGCCTGGATTCGCTTCCCGGGTCCTCCCTGCGTGGAGTTTGCATGTTCTCCCCGTGTCTGCGTGGGTTTCCTCTGGGTGCTCCGGTTTCCTCCCAAAGTCCAAGGACATGCAGGTTAGGTGCATTGGCGATTCTAAATTGTGCTTGGTGTGTGTGTGTGTGTGTGCCCTGCGGTAGGCTGGTGCCCTGCCCGGGGTTTAGTTCCTGCCTTGCGCTCTGTGTTGGCTGGGATTGGCTCCAGCAGACCCCCGTGACCCTGTAGTTAGGATATAGCGGGTTGGATAATGGATAGATGGATGTTTGACAGTGCTAAATGCTGCACTGAGGTCTAACAGAATTAATATGTCATAAACATATTAGTTACCCAAAGTTAAGTAACTGGTGAGTTGGGAGGCTACAAGACGCTCAAGAACTTTTGACAGAAAAGAAAGTGAGAAATAAATCAGAAATTGTTATGATGGTCAGCATCAAGACCAGACTATTTTAAGAAAGGTTACAGAAGCAATTTTAAAAGTGGCTGGCACAGAGCCGGTGTTAAGGGATGTATTTATTATTGTCATAACAGTTGACTTATGGCATGAAAGCAGGATTTAAGAAGTGTGGTAGGGATGGGGTCCAGTATACAAGTAGTCGGCCTTATCTTCCAAAGTAAGTCATTAACAAATGTAGGTGTGACTGGTGAAAATTTACAAAAGGAGCTGGATGGAGTGGGAAGACGGAGAAAGATATAAATGGATGATGAATTTGTGTTAGTTGAATTATTTCGATTTTTAATTTTATTACAGAAAAAATGGTGGAATTTTTTCATACACTTCAGTAGAAGAGGTAACTTGGCCAGATGCAAGTTGAAGTAGCTTATCAACAGCACAGAACAAAATATCTCTATAGGTAGATTATCCCATATTTTTAGAGCATACAAACAAAAACAAGTCTCATCACGTCTTTTACGTTTTACTCTTGGAATAGCAAGCAAAGTAGAACTTGAGGAGCTAAGATTGCGACTGGGAAAGTAAGGCAACAAATTTTCTAAGATATATGAAGGTGCAAGATTATTCAAAGCCTTATAAAGAAGTAGCAGTATTTTAAAATACAGTAGATTCTGAAACACACAGGCAGCCATTGTAGAGACGCTAATACTGGTGTAATGTGGTCAGATTTCTTCTTTTTTCAGCTAGGATTCATGTAGTTTTGGTGACATAATTAATACAAGATTTAACATTAAATTCATTCAATATAAAATGACTCCAATTTCTAAACTTTTTATTGTGGTTATTAATATTTTTTTTCCTTTTATAATTAAGAAAAAATTACAAGTGAGCAACTGCATAATGGTGTTTAGGTAATCTGCCTAGACTCTTTGGGTTATCTGGGAGTATAGATAAATAAAGCTGTATGTCATCTGCATTGCTGTGGTAATTTATATCATGTTTTGAGATACTCTTGACTAAAGGGTGCATGTAAACCGAAAAGAGTAACTGATACTTGCAGGGAGCCATATTCAATGCTATGTGTTTCCATATACAGTCAACATGATTTAGAAAGAAACTTCTCCCTGTTAGATAAGACTCAAAACAAGTGCAAGAGTCGATTTTCTTATTAGTAATAAGATTATTTATGAAGTCTTAACTTATAAAAGCTTGCACATTCAGAAAAGCCATATAACTTGGAAGCAGATTGCTTATGGGCTTCCAAATGGGTACATACTGTATGTTGATTAGATTACTATTACAGTATTTCCATAGAAGCATGTTCAGTAATGTGGGAGGAAAACTGAACTACTAGGTGAAAAAACCATTCAGGCACAGGAAGAACAAAGGAAACAACTTTTTTTTTTTGCTAGTTAAACAAATGCTTTTCAAAATCAGACAGATTCAAAGTGGTCTTACAGAGAATTATCTGTGCATCTTCAAATTGCAATAATTAAATGTCTACATAAAGTTTGTCTACTTAAATTTTAATTACTCATTAAAATCTACCAGCATTACCTACATTGTTGGTGTTTTGTGTAAAAACCCCATAGTTCTCTCTGTAAATGGTACTTCAGTTTATTTTCATGCACAAGTCCCCGTCTTTAATATCACTTAACAGAACTGTTTTTGATTACCCACTTTCTCTAATCTATGCTTAATTACTTTTTTCTCCAGATGTTCTCCTCTTACAATGTGTTGCAGACATTTGTTTTGGCTTACAACAGTGTCAGAAAACATTCTATCTTGATTTACTCTTTTTAAAAGTATTCTTATCTTTTACAGGCTTGCCAATTATCCTATGTTCACATTTCAAAATCCTCTAACTGTCCGTCTTCCTTCCTTAATGTAGGAAATTGTTTCATTTTCTCTTTTTCCATAATCTGTACAAACTATTTAAAACGTTGACTTCATCTGAGTGACTTTCATACACCGTTATGTGTTTCATTTAATTATTAATTTGTCATGGGTGGGGATTTACTTGTTCCTAACCTATTTTGTTAAAATTGAGTTGCTTGTGTGGAATGTTACTTGATTTTAATAAAATCAATAAAATGTTAAAAAAAAATTATTAATTTGTCTTTGCGTTCCTTCCAGAGTTGACCTCCATAGCTGCCTGTAATTGTTACTTGCAACTTTGGCTTTTTCTGTAACACCTTTCCATTACAATGATCAGACTTTGAATTTCATATGTTGAATGCAGACTGTGTTTTATCCTGTCATCTACTAAATCCAAACTTTCTTCTCCACCTCAGATTCAAGAATACTTTCTGCTCTTTATGTTTAACTTTTCACGGCACAGTCTCAAAATGGTTAATCCTGGAAGTTCACAGGTGTAGAGTTCTTGGTTGAAATCTCAGTCTTTTAACTGCCCATGTTGAGTTTTATTTTCTTCATGTTCACATGGACTACCCAATATTGAGTTTTCTTTCTACTGTACATCCAAAAGAGGCGCTAATTATATTAATTGAATTGTGACCGCAAAGGACAAGTATCCCAGCTATGGCTAGATCTTACTTGGTGCATTATGATGATGGAACATGCCATGCTTCAGCATGACAGCATGTTGCAGGATGGATAGATGGCTGCTTCACTGATTGACAACTGTGCATTTACATCTTCTGTAGTATTGTGAGGAACACTTTGAAAAATGGACCAATCAAAAGCGTAAGCCACACATCTCAACACCCAAGGAATAAGTTACATCTACAATTCTTCAAATTTTCTTATTTCTGCTGACACTGAACTGATTTAAGCATGATAGAAAACAGAACAATGATTCCCTTTACTCTGCTATATCCATTTTGCCTTTTAGTTGCCTTACTTCATAATGTTGTCATCACAATACTTCATAGCTAGGATGATGTTTGCAAAATGATGTGCATTGTGACTTTGGGTTACTCAAACCTCACAATTTTCTTTAACTTCAAATCTGAGTTTTTTCCATGAGTGCTATGATATTTTGATCACTATATTATGTCAAGATTTTTCAGAATGCTTTTATCACTTTATTCATCCAAATTTGTGAAGCATAATGGTAATTGTTGTTGCATGTAGTATATATATATATATATATATATATATATATATATATATATATATATATATCACAGCCATGAAAAAAACTGCAGTAGGCCTTTTGATGTATTGTGCATTCATGTGCATACATGTAAACTTATACAACAAACATGAGTTTTGTCACATAAGGTGAATGCATGCTTCATTTTAAAACTTCTTAACAAGGACTTAAAAGTTTTTCTCAAATGTACAGTTAAACAGGAATAAATCTTGACTAGCATTTTTGATGACCAATTTGATTTGAAGTGGTACACTGTTCATGTATTAATATTAATATCAAATTCTGTGTTTCCAAAATCTAGAGAGCTGCTATACAGCACTATTAATGCTGGCATACCACAAAGTCTAGTTAGATTGTATGATTCATTACAATAACACTACAACCAGCGAGGTTATGGAACAACCCTGTGATGATGAAAGATCAGCAATGAAACATTTTTAAAATATATATTCAGATCATAAAGCACTAAATAAATGGTAAAAACTAAATTAAAAAAGGGTCATTGCTATCTGGAATTGGCATGTTTTAAGCCTGTTTAATTTTAGCAAAACTACACTCATTAATTTTCAAATCATTCTGCATTTCATTAGCATTTCATGCAGCTATTGTAAAGACTTAAGAAAATATCAATTGAAGGCACGTGATCATGCCTCTGTCCTTTGTATTTAACTACAATCTGAAGTAGACTTATAATTAAATTATCTGTTATGTAAATGACTAACCCTTCACTTTTTCAGTTGGGTTTGTCTTTTCTACATAACAGAAATCTATTTTTATTATACTGATGTTCATCTTCAGATTCAAATATGTTGATACAGCTGCAGTAACAGTTTTATGGAACTATATATAATTCTGAAAAAATGTAGCTATTACTTTTTCATGGTTTTCTACTCTCCTATTTGTATGAATAATGTACAGACTGGGAGATTTATATTTAGAAACAGTAATTATATTTCAACTTAACATAACAATATTACCAAAGATATTTTTTCATTAGAGCCTTATTTTGAACTTTTTTATTTTGTTTCTGACAAAAGTAAACATTTTCAAAAAACTGTATTTGTTAAGATTCATTTATCATTTAAATAACATGCTACTGTAATAAACTTCACAAAAACTTATGTATGTTAATAAAATCTATAGGTTAGACTATAAAAAAATAATGTTAATATCCTTATTAGTGATGATTTTGGCGAAATCACAGAAATGTTCGGGAGGTTCACCAAACTACATAAAATGCATTGAAGTCAATGGGGAAAGAGGAACTGAAGTAGTTTTGGGTACATTATATTGATGCAGAAGTTTTTTAAGTGTCGCTAAGGGATGGGGAAATGTCTGCCAACAATGTTGGACCAGTTTTTGTGGCTAAAAATATAATCTGCACTGTGAAGCAGTAGTGCTAACTACTGTGGCACCCTTCCTCATACAGCAAAAGACTGAGACGGAACAAATACCATAAACGAAATACAACAAATGGCAACAGTCTAGCAATAAGTATCATTGCACTCATGGAGTTCCAATCTTGGAGCAAACATTGGCCATGTAGCAAAGTGGCCCTGTGGAACTGACTTGTTCTAATGTCTGTAGTTCCAGCTCCACCATAGCTAAAATGTCTTTTTTGTTTCTCACGTATCTGTGCAGATGCTTTGCCTTTTTTTCTTTCTTCAAGAAGAAAGAAATGACCTGTAAATGGCAATAAATCCTTCATTATTTTAATTGCACAGTGTGTGTTTCCTGATGGGAGAGGGCTACTTTAAAGCTTTTTTTTTTACTTGCAGTGGTGGCACTTATTAAATATTCATGAATAATTAGCCATGCAGCACTGCTGTGCCAGCATACAGGAATCAGTGGTATAGTGTTGGTGGCAGAACTCATAATAATCTCATTATGGTCAACAAATGTACCACTCAAAGCAAAAATCTGCAAGTTTTTATGGGGATGGAAATTAGGCTGGAGTATTGACAGGGTTGTGACATCACGCATGAGCAAAACCGATCAGCAACAATCTTACAGCATGCATGTGTGAAAGTTCATGGCTGCTACAGATCTGTGATGTCATGCTAGCCTCACTAAGCATCATGAGACTTTGGGAAAAAATGTTTGTCTAAACTAGCGACAAGTCAAATTTCCAGAATAAATATCTAGCAAACATAGTTACCAGAGAGCACAGCATAATCTCAAAGAAAACTGCTTTGGCAAATTTCTCCGATCAAAATTATATCCTTGAGTAATACATCTATACATCTATTTTATTAACTTTTTATAACTCTTTTTTTCCCATTACCACACGTCTAAAGAACATGGTGCCCAAAAGAAATTATACCTAAATTGGTCCTTCACACTCTGAGGCGGAGTGGTGGCATTTGGAAGGTTGCCGATTCAAATCCCGTAAATGCCAAAAGAGACTCTGCTCTGTTAGGCCCTTAACCTGCAATTGCTGAGTAGTGAGAAAAGTGCTATATAAATGCAAAAAATTATTACAGTGCATACTCTGACTGTCACTCATATTCAGCATCTTTAGAAATGCCAACTTTTAAGAATGAGATAAATAGAATTATTTCAAACAATCAATTAAGCTTACTGATACCATTCCAGTCCTTCAAGAAATTGCAGAGGACCAATTAAGTCTTGAAAGTTTTAAAAGGCATTGACAACTCTGACCCACAAGAATTCTTCCAGGAAATTCTACCATCAGAATTTAAGAGGAAGTATGTTTCAGACAGAAACCCAGAAATAGTTGGTCACAAAAAAGGTTGTAGGAATGTGGAACAACTTCAGAGTAATTTATGAAATGGGATGCACCAATTTTTGTATAATATGGGGATCAATCCCCAAATGTCAGATTTGTACAACAGACAAATGTTAAGTGTACCTCACTTAGGACACAAGGAACAATGAAAATGAAATGAAAAGTGACAGTTTGTGAGAAACAATGGGCTCAATGGTGTTCTTTCTGCAAAGGTGGGTGCAGTGGCTTCAGGTTTTCGTACTAGCCACGGTGTTAATTACTTACCCATTACTATTGATAATGGAACAATGGAATAGACTTGTTTTTTAAGATTCAGAAATTTGCATTCTTTCTTTTCCCTTTAGCTCGGAGCCAATAATAATGAGATGCACAGTGTGCCAAGAGGTGACCAGTTAATTTAGGTATTATTAATTAGAGGATGATTCTTGATCTTAATAAAATGCATAATTTAATTCTCTGGCTTGTTTGTGCTCTCTTTCTACTATGCCTGGCAATTCCAGAGCTGCTCGTCTTTGATTTATGAGAGCACTCTCCAGAGGCCTCATGTATAAATGGTTCATACGCACAAAAATGTTGCGTACTCCCGTTTCCACACTCAAATCATGATGTATAAATCCTAAACTTGGCGCAAAGCCATGCACATTTTCACACCAGCTAAATGCTTGGCGTACGCAAGTTCTCCACTCGGTTTTGCAAACTGGCGGCACCCAACATCAAAGCAGTGCTTTTGTTCCAGTATGGATAAAATTTTAACATCATTTAAATAATCTATATTGTTAATAATTAAACATGTCAGGACACGATGTTGCAGCACTAGCTAGTTCAGGGATTGTTCCTGCCTCGTGCTGTATTCTTGCTGGGGCTGGTGCGACATTGAAGGATAGATGGATAGAATAATTAAACATGTACTACAAAGATATTTCAGTGTTCCTTAAAAGTTTTGAAGAATCGGTTTCTAAGCTTACAGATGACTTAACACTATTACAGAGCTGATTGTGTGGTGATTGGTTACTTGGAGAAAGAAAAGGAAGGACTGGAATTGGGGGTTAGTACGTTTGAAAGAGACAATACTGCTGCAATAAATTATTTCATCGAAGGTCATGCACAGCACAGCAAGCACCTTGTGGGAGGCAGGAACAATCTCTGGACAGGGCACCAGCTTGTTACTATCACTGCGCCACCGTTTAATAACATGCTTTAACTCCTATCATCATGAAAATGATATCAAGTATACATCTCAGTATTTTAATTATTCAGAGAGCTGTAATATCATGAATGTAATGGATTCTGTGTCCTGTTGGAGAGAAGAGAAAGTCAGTTTAAGAAGCACGTAGTGATTCACACACATAGAGCACATAGAAGAACACATACAAAACAAAGCATTTAACATGCTACTTTAGTTATGATGGCATTTGAGAAACTAGTAAATTAAACGATTTATAAGATGAAGTTTATGATGTTCTACTTTAATAACAAAATACTTTTTCTCACTGTGTCCCTATTTTTTTTTTCTTTTCTCTGTACTCTAATAAGCTTTCATATAACACTCAGACAGTGGGCTATGACTCGCCTTTTCACGGCGACTTTGATATCTGACAACTTCTTTTTTATTTCGGGCACTGTGTGACTTTGTGAACTTGAGCTTTCGAGTTTCTCCAGCACTCTATGTCACTCAATCAACTTCCTTTTGTTGTTTATACCAATGTTTAAACCAACAAATAGTATGTTTTTCCTTGCCTCCACTTGGTATTTGCTGAAATTCTTCTATTTTTTATCCTGTGCTTTTGCCATTGCCTTTTCACAGAACACTGAGCTTAAGGGCTATTTATATTGATTTATATATTCAAAGAGGCGTAATTCTGGGAGGAGTTGGGGTGGGACAGCAGGAACATGCACATGCGTTACTTTTCACGCTGACCAGGATTTATGGAGCGTAAGAACGTGGAAGTTGGCATTCGCACAGATTTATGCATCTGGATTTTTTTGTGTGTACACACATTTCTGCTTTGTCCTTATGCCATGTTTTAGTGTGAATTCTATGCACAGCGTCATGCATGAGGCCCCAGATGTTTTGTAGACAAAAGTAGATCATTCATTGCCACTTTCACTTTTTCGATCCATCCATTTTCCAACCCGCTGAATCCGAACACAGGGTCACGGGGGTCTGCTGGAGCCAATCCCAGCCAACACAGGGCACAAGGCAGGGAACCAATCCTGGGCAGGGTGCCAACCCACCGCAGGACACACACAAACACACCCACACACCAAGCACACACCAGGGCCAATTTAGAATCGCCAATCCACCTAACCTGCATGTCTTTGGACTGTGGGAGGAAACCGGAGCGCCCGGAGGAAACCCACGCAGACACGGGGAGAACATGCAAACTCCACGCAGGGAGGACCCGGGAAGCGAACCCAGGTCCCCAGATCTCCCAACTGCGAGGCAGCAGCGCTACCCACTGCGCCACTGTGCCACCCTTTCACTTTTTCCATTTTTAATATTTTACTGAAACAAGTATTTTAGGATCAACACACAGGTGCAAATGAGATCAAATTATCTGTAACAACACATTCTACAATTTCAGTTTTCTAATTAAGGTCTACAAGGAGCATGAGCTTTTCCTAGTAGCAACTAACATGGTGACAATTTGAAATCACCAATCAGTCTAACCAGCATGTTAAACCAGAGATGTGTCAATCATAGGATTATAAAAGTAAAACATGAAAAGTGGTACATGATTCCAATGACAAGCAAATAAGTATTATATAAGGAAAATCACAATATACTTAGGCAGCACGGGTAGCACTACTGCCTTGCAGGAAGGAGACCAGGGTTCACATCCCAGATCCTCCCTGTGTGGAGTTTGCATGTGCTTCCCATGTCTGCATGGGTTTCCCCCCACTGTCCTAAGACATGCAGATTAGGTGACCTGGGAGGTGTGGGTGTGTGCGTGTATTTACCCAGCAAAGGACTGGTGCCCTATTTGGGGATTATCCCTGCATTACACCCTATGCTAATTGGGATAGGTTCCGGCCCAAAACACGACCCTGGTCTGGATTAAGCAGGTTAGAAAATGAAAAGACAATATATTATAAAACAGTAAAAAAAATGCATGGGTGCCTGTGATGGTCTGGGTTGATTCTGTGATCCCAAGGTCGCTTCCGAGAGCCTCTTGAACCAAGAACTGTTGGTAACATACCTGAGTATGAGCTGGGCAAATGAGAACACACACAGTCAGCAAGAGTTTGGTGCAAAATGGAGAAGTGCTTTTATTTAAAAACTAAACAAAGTGTCCAAAGTGCAGTGCATTCCAAAATCAAATCAAGCTGGTTGTGAAGGTTAACATGGCCAATAAATAAATCCAATAAAAATTAGGTTAAACCCCCAGGCAGAATTTGTCCTTTAAAAACAATCCTGAGCCTCCTTTCTAAAAGCTTCATCTCCTCAACTTACCCTAGAGGAGATATCCAGCAATAGGTGCAGTCAACCATAATCATGCTTGGGTCCCCATTGCCAGTTGCTCAACAGTCAGTAGGGCACTTAGCTCCTCTAACTCCCACTGCCACTCCTTGACCTTACCACGGGAACCCTGTTGGAGTAATGGGTCACTCCTGTTCCCTAAATCAGGGATCCCCAACCCCCAGTCTGCGGCCCACTACCGGGCCGCAGCTGTCTGACAGCCGGGCTGCGAGAGAACTGCCGGCAATGGAGACTTGCTCAGACTTTTCATAACGCTTGGCGGGCGGATGCTTTGCAGCAGCGCAGAGAGAGGAGAGAGACCGAGGTGAGAGACTATTACAACAAAGTATTTTTATGGTCCCTACAGTTTCCCCATATGACACGAGTCTATAGAAATCTCGTTACTACGAAGTACATTCAGCAGATTCTTTTATTACAACGAAGTGACCTTGAAATGCTTGAATGAATCATCCACAGAGCAGTTACATCTGTGGTCGCAGCTCAGTTGTGCACATTTGCACAACGATCCCCAAATAGAAACATTGTAAAAAAAAATTCATTCTTCGAACTTTCCTCGTACTGTTTTTTTTTTTTTTTGCTGTTTTTGTTTTCTGTAGTTTTCAGTGATACCTTTTGCTTATTGCTTGTCAACAATTGATAAACATCCATTGGAATTTAACTCATTGTCACCCTCCTATAGAATCGGCAAACACGAAAAAACGATAACAGTGTTAATGTTTGTGATGTGCAATCTGTTGGAATGACAAATGCAATACATATGTCTTTGTTATATGCAAAAAAAGAAGAAAAATCTTGGGTTGCAAATGTATGCGAACTGCTTACTAACTTAATAGTAATAGAAATGTAATGTAAATTGTGTCTAAAACTGCCCTATGAACCCACCCCGAATCCTCAACCCCCCCACATCCAAACCCCATACCTCGCACAACCGGTCCCTGGAAAAATTTGCTTCTAGTAAAGTGGTCCTTGCTGTCAAAAAGGTTGGGGACCACTGCCCTAAATCATTCAGCAGGAGTGACCCATGCACCTCAAGTGCTTTCAGGCCGTCTTCCCGATTGCCTACTTCCATTCCACTCACATGGGCTCCTCCTCAGACCTGCCTCTTTGTCTTCCTCTTTTATTATCCTCCATCCTTCTTCTCTCTTTTCTCCAGATTCTGCCATGCAGGCTCCCTCTGTAGAAATTACTGGGTGGAGGTGCTGTCCGCTACCTGCTCTGAGATTTACACAAAGCACTTGACTTACCTGCCTGCATTTGCAAATGAATATGTGATCAGCCAAGCACCCCAATCAAATTTGGAGTGGTGTGTGCACGCTTACACAGGCAGCTGCATTAGCTTGGAGCCTGCACACTCTGGGACTTGTGATTATTTATTAATATAGCACTATGCCATAGACCTCTTCCCTCAATGCACTATGCCATTGAAGTGCATCCTTCATTATCCACCTTGTTAAAATTAATTGTATTTATTCTCATGTTGGTAACAGTGTCTAAACCCTTTGTAAATAAAAAATTAAATAAAGGGAATTTAAAATAAGTACTTTGTAAATTTCAAAATTTAGTTGCTTATGATAAAATGTGCTTTTTATTATTACATGTCTTTTCTTGTTTCTTGTTTTGTATTTTCTTCTGATTTAAAAGGACAGCTGACTGAGTTGGATGAAAATGAATGCTTTCTTTAGGGAAAATGGTCTTGTGTAATAATATGACTAAATTCTTCATTGCATTATCAAGGCTTAATTATAATTAAAACAGGTAACTCATAGATATACATTCTTTCATAGTCTGAATGCATTGCACAAGAAATTTTGAAAAGATTCTTTGGCATGAATCTTTCACATTCTCCTCTGTCAATGTACTTCTTTTGATTCCAACCTGCATAGTTAATAATAGAATAAATCATTTAGAATAGCTGAACCTTTAAGACTTTCTCCACTTTTCTTTTGCAAACACTGGATTTGATTTGACTTTCTAATTCCTTTCACCTAAACACAAGCGAGACAAAACAAGCAAGATTTTAAATTTACAGGTGAAAATATGTTAATTTAGTACAGTAGAACTTATTTGAAAATGCACTGACCATTCTCAATGCTATGTAGGAGTAGTAGTCTTGTCACTAGATCTGATTTAGGATGGTGTGTAAAAATATACATTTAATGATTTTAAAGTGTGCACAATTTATAAAGTTGTCTGCTTGGTGCTATGAGTCATACATTAATTCAGTATTCCTGCTGCTGTAAAGAAGCTCAATGATTTTTTTTAGCATGAATAAAAATAGTTGTTATTTGAATGTTTAAACTATTGAAAGTTATTGGATTTTAATGGTAAATGAAAGTTAATTTCTTGCCAGGAGAACCAGGCTATCTTTTCAAAGACTAGGCTAGGTCATTTACTGTATTTCCTAAAATTAGCGGTTTCAAAAATATTATTGTATTGCTGTTTCCTGTCATCTCAAACCCTATAATGATATTATACAGAATATCTAAATGTCATCATTATGAAATGAATGACAGAAAACATTTGGATATGTGTAATATGTTATGACTATAATTTCTTTTTCCAAATTACATCACTCAAAGTTTGTTTTTCATTTATACATAGTTGTGTAAAAAGAAAACATTTTCATTTGGCAGATGCCCTTTACCCAAAGCGAGTGACGAAATTAGGATTTGCTGACTTGTGTAAACCCTGAAAGCAACCCTTTCCTACTACTAGAATATGACATGTTAATGTTTGAAAATGTGCATTCTGTTATTGGCTTTCTACAATAAAAAATAAAAAGCATTTCTACTAAGTATAATCAATGAAAGTCTAAGGGTAATGCAGTTTGACTCATCATTCTAATATGCTTAATTACTATTAGTTAAAAATGTTTCAACCCCAGTAACACAAAACAGAAACAAAAAAATCACAAAGAATAAAGTTTTTTAGAAAAGAGAACATACTAGCATGATTAATCTGCACTGAATTTCCTCACACAGAAGACATGTACTGTATATTATTGTGGACTAGAGTCCAATAGCATAACGACAGCAGTAAACATCCATTCTTGTACATGATAAAGAGAGTTCATAAAATGAATACATAAACAGTTAACATTCATTTTGTTTGGGTAATAAATGTGTATTTTCATAAACACAGTCATATTTTTTTCTGTATTGTTCGCTTTCTTTTTATTGTCAGGATTTCTAGATTTTTAATACAATCCTCGTACCGCAAAAAGTTCAAGAACTATAGTAAAAAACATTCCTAACAAATAATGCAAGACACAGAGCAAATGCACATCCTTCCATAAACCTCTGCATAGAAACTAGTAATTTGTCAAAGTGACATGCCTCTGAATAAAAGCTGAGATATGCTGGGATTGCAGAAAAAATGAAGAAGGTCATTTGGAATATATAAGTTTCATCATATTTCAAGACAAAAAAAGAAGACTGCTTAAAGTAAAATATGTAGAGGAAATGTAGTTCTAAGATTTAAAAAAAACATCCAAAATAACAGTCTTAAATTCAAAGTAAAACATTTAAACTCAATTAATTAACTGTCGATATCCTTAGAAGAATTAACCAATAGGAACAAACTTAAAGAACTGCATATACAGTATCAATGAGTTAAACTTTAGATGATGCCCTCAGAATAACGAAGAAATAACCTCAGTAGGCGGGGAAGCTTTTTGCTTCCACTTCTGCAAAAGCAGAGGTTACACTTCATTCACCCTCCAGATTTCTTAAGGAGACTATTCCACAAAGTTGCAGGGCATTTATATAAAAAACATGGAATTAAAAATGGGCTTTCTTGGTAAATGTGTGCAATAACCGCTGCAGATCGCTTACAATAAGTAAATAAAATGCTATGGAACATAAAACTTAAGAATTAAGCCTATAACCTTCACAATAGCTGGAGCTGCAAATGTCATGAGCCATTCAGGCAAATATATTTTTTATGGCTTTATTTTTCCAGGATCACTGATGTCATTTTTCTACAGGTCAAGTTCCTAAGTCCATGATTTGTGTGCCACTTCGTTCCAAGGCCCAGTCAGGCACACTCTCAAACAGAGCTAATTTGCGATGACCAATTAACCTAGCATGCATATTTTGTGGATGGAGAAATCCACTCTTTTGTGCTTCTCTCCTGTTTGTAAAACATATCGCCTCTTAGTTTGGTGTTTTGCTTGCTTTTGCCTTCAGCTCTGGCTTGTACGATTTTGTATTTTGGATATGTGGACTTTTACTCTTAAAAGCTAATTCTTTTGCAATTTTTTATAACAACAGTTCTTTTTTCTTGTGATTTGGTTTTGAATTTTGCATTTTGAATTCTTCATTTCATTTAACAATTTAATTATATGAATGGCTGGGATTGGCTCCGGCAGACCCCCTTGACCCTGTGTTCAGATTCAGCGGGTTGGAAAATGGATGGATGGATGGAATAATCTATTGGTGGAAGTGTAGTTTTAGGCTTCCCCTTTGGGAAAACAGCTCCTGAAAGGCTGCACAGTTTGTAGATCAACTAGATGGCATAACCTCTAGAATTCCAAAGCACAAAATGAACAGCTGTGCTCTAAATGCAAAAAAAAATAAATAATAAAAACTGACAAAATCAAATACTAAAACAAAACAGAATCCTAAACATTTATTTTGCCCTCCTACTTCTGTTTATGTTAAAGAACAAAACCAAAACCTAACATTGGCTTACATTTGAAGCAACAAAATAAACAAATCAAACATGCATGGTCACAGATCAAAAAGTATTTATTTGTTTTGCTTTGTTTTAGTTGTTTTTCTATCTGCCCTCTCCAAAGAGAGTACCAGCAAATATAAACCAATGTGTAACAGAAGAAGAAGAAGAAAAGAAAAACCAGACATCAAACTAGAAAATGGCCAAGACCAAACTGAAAACAAGAGAATTTTTTTCTTTTTAAATTGAACTATAGCAGACTGGAGAAACAAATATTGTCTATGATTATTTAATTTTTCAACATTTCATTATACTTTTTAGTTTGTCAAGACAACAAAATTGGACAAATTCAAACATTTGGTAAAAATGACTGAGTTACCCATTTACTTTTAAAAAGGTACTCTTCATTTTGTTAGCACATGAGTCCATGTTCACACAAATTGGGAGAAGGAAATAAATAAAAACAATTAAATGAGTGCCAGTGTCCAAGAGCGAGTCTTTAAATTATACATATACCCAGGCAACACAATGTATATCAAGAAAACCACAAACACATTGAATAAATGAGTCAAATTTCAGATCTAGAAAAAGCATCAATTGAAAAATTGCAATCAATTGGATTGTGGAAGATAGCAGATTATGTAGACTTTTGAGAAATTAGGCAAGGGTAAACTTACTATGTCTATTATGTAACCTATATCAAATTGACATTTTAGCACCAGTGGTGACAAGCAAAGGATAAGCCAAATCAGTTCAGTCTATTTTTTCTATTCATTGCCTGTAGTCATATGGTGTAGAGGCAAATGTTAAGTCTCTGTCTTTGAGTATGTGGAGTGTTTTTATTCATAAGAAGTAAGGTCTCCCACTAAACCTTGATGATGTTCCGCTTTGTAGAAGGTTTTCTTGGAAGTTTATAATATTGACTAGTAAAACATTATTCTGCGCATATTTTTTAATTTAGGGTGTGAATTTCCCCTTCCGATTAATAAAGTATCTATCTATCTATCTATCTATCTATCTATCTATCTATCTATCTATCTATCTATCTATCTATCTATCTATCTATCTATCTATCTATCTATCTATCTATCTATCTATCTATATTTTAAAGCAGTAAGCAGCTTCAAAGTTTAGAAATATCCAGATGTTAGCCAGTAATGAATCCAGCCATAGGGGATGCACAAACCAGTGTGTTTCTTCGTGCCGGTCCCAAGCCTGGATGAACGGGGAGGGTTTACGTCAGGATGGGCATCCGGTGTAAAATTTTGCCAAATCAATATGCAGACAACTAGGGAATCCATTCCCGGGCAGGTTTATCCATTCCTGGGAATCTGGGAATCCCGCATTCCCGGGCTCCCGGGGACGACACAGTGCACGGGCATCTCACATGTGAGCAGTTTTAGAACGACTGACACTTATTTTTAATAAAACTACTGCAATATGTTGACACAAATAAAAGACTAACCTTATCTACAAGCAGTTCATGCTGTCATATAAGTACATGTATCTTTAGTTGTGGTAATAAGAGCATAGAAAGCACAATGTCCTCACAGGTGGCGCAGTGGTAGTGCTGCTGCTTTGCAGTAAGAAGATTGTGGGTTCGCTTCCCGGTTCTTCCCTGTGTGGATAGCGCTTTGAGTACTGAGAAAAGCGCTATATAAATGTAATGAATTATTATTATTATTAACATGTCCAGCGTGTGGTCGTCCAGGCAAGAGCGCATCTTCATGCAGAAGTACGCCAGCCGCTGAGAAAGCACACTCTGCCTCCACTGAAGTAGGTGGCACAATCATCAGATACTGATACACTTGTTCTAAACAACGCCCGCGCTTGCCGTTGCTCTGAAACACCGTCATTTCAGCTTTTACTGATGCATCCAGTTTCTTGTCATCATTCTGTGATGGCAAGTTTCTTGGCACAGATAATGCGGATGCAACAGACTGACACATTGCGATTTCAAGTTGCTGTTCAAAGCTGTTGTCTGATGAAGTGCAAGCTACAGCAATGGCACCACCTTAATTATTTTCAACTATAACTCTGTTACTTCTTGATCAATTTTTACACTTTTACACGCTATATGTGTGAGCTTGGCCGTTCTCATTTTCCCAGGAATTACAGCAGTTTCATTCCTGGGAATGCGGGAATGAAAAATGTCCGGGAATCCCGGGCTCCCAATTACCTAATGGATTCCCTACAGACAACGATACAAATTTCCATACTGGATCGGTCAAGCCCCGGGTTAACAACAACCTCCACCAGTACTGTTAGCCAACAGGGTGCTGGCAGAAATTGGGCCACTGTTGGCTGAAGAATAAGAAGGAGAAGAAGAGGGGCGAGATGTGTCCGGATGGATGAGCAAAGGTGGAAGGTAAAGAGACTGAAATTGAGGGTAGGAACTTTGAATGTTGGCAGTATGACTGGTAAGGGGAGAGAGTTAGCAGATATGATGGAGAGAAGGAAGGTTGATATATTGTGTGTGCAAGAGACTAAATGGAAGGGGAGTAAGGTCAGGTGGATCGGAGGTGGATTCAAATTGTTCTATCATGGTGTGGATAGGAGGAGAAATGGAGTAGGGGTTATTCTGAAGGAACAGTATGCCAAGAGTGTTTTGTAAAGAGTGTTTTGTAAAGAGTATCAGACAGAGTAATGATTATGAAGCTGGAAATTGGAGGTGTGATGATGAATGTTGTTAGTGCATATACCCCACAAGTTGGGTGTGCAATGGATGAGAAAGAAGATTTTTGGAGTGAGTTGGATGAAGTGATGAACAGTGTACCCAAGGGACAGAAAGTGTTGATTGGAGCGGATTTCAATGGACTTGCTGGTGAAGGGAACAGAGGAGACGAGGAGGTGTATGGTGTCAAGGAGAGGAATGAAGAATGTCAGAGGATAGTGGATTTTGCCAAATTGATGGACATGGCTGTAGTAAATACGTATTTTAAGAAGAGGGAGGAACATAGGGTTACATACAAGAGTGGAAGAAGATGCATTCAGGTAGATTTCATCCTATGCAGAGGAGTTAATCTGAAGGAGATTGAAGACTGCAAAGTGGTGGCAGGGAAAATTGTAGTCAAGCAGCATAGGATGGTGGTCTGTAGGATGACTTTGGAGATCAAGAAGAGGAAGAGAGTGAGGGCAGAGCCAAGGATCAAATGGTGCTAGTTGAAAAAGGAAGACTGCAAGGTTGAGTTTAGGGAGAAGGTGAGACAGGCACTGGGTGGTAGTGAAGAGTTACCAGACAGTTGGGAAACTACAGCAGATGTAGTTAGGGTGACAGCAAGAAGGGTGCTTGGCTTGACATCTGGACAGAGGAAGGAGGAAAAGGAAACCTGGTGGTGGAATGGGGAAGTACAGGAGAGTATACAGAGGAAGAGGATGAAAAGAAAAAGTGGGATAGTCAGAGAGATGCAGAAAGTAGACAAGAGTACAAGGAGATAAGGCGCAAGGTGAAGAGAGAGGTGTCGAAGGCTAAAGAAAAGGCGTATGATGAGTTGTATGAGAGGTTGGACACTAAAGAGGGAGAAAAGGACCTGTACCGATTGGCTAGACTGAGGGACCGAGCTGAGAAAGATGTGCAGCAGGTTAGGGTAATAAAGGATAAAGATGGAAACATACTCACAAGCGAGGAGAGTGTGTTGAGCAGATGGAAAGAGCACTTCAAGAGGCTGATGAATGAAGGGAACAAGAGAGAGAAGAGGTTGGATGATGTGGAGATAGTGAATCAGGAAGTGCAACGGATTAACAAGGAGGAAGTAAGGACAGCTATGAAGAGGATGAAGAATGGAAAAGCTGTTGGTCCAGATGACATACTTGTTGAAGCATGGAGGTGTTTAGGAGAGATGGCAGTGGAGTTTTTAACCAGATTGTTTAATGGAATCTTGGAAAGTGACAGGATGCCCAAGGAATGGAGAAGAAGTGTACTGGTGCCAATATTTAAGAATAAGGGGGATGCATTGGACTGTAGTAACTATAGGGGGATAAAATTGATGAGTCACGTTATGGGAAGCATGACGTTATGGGAAAGAGTAGTGGAAGCTAAGTTAAGAAGGGAGGAGATGATTAGTGAGCGATGTTTTCTCTGAGGGTGTTGATGGAGAAGTATAGAGAAGGCCAGAAGGAGTTGCATTGCGTCTTTGTGGACCTAGAGAAAGCATATGACAGGGTGCCTCAAGAGGAGTTGTGGTATTGTATGAAGAAGTTGGGAGTGGCAGAGAAGTATGTAAGAGTTGTACAGGATATGTATGAGGAAAGTGTGACCGTGGTGAGGTATGCGGTAGGAGTGACGGATGCATTCAAGGTGGAGGCAGGATTACATCAGGGATCGTCTCTGAGCACTTTCTTATTTGCAATGGTGATGGACAGGTTGACAGATGAGATTAGACAAGAGTCCCCATGGACTATGATGTTTGCTGATGACACTGTGATCTGTAGCGACAGTAGGGAGCAGGCTGAGGAGACCCTGGAGAGGTGGACATATGCTTCAGAGAGGAGAGGAATGAAGGTCAGAAGGAACAAGACAGAATACATGTGTGTAAATGAGAGGGAGGTCAGTGGAATGGTGGGGATGCAAGGAGTAGAGTTGTCAAAGGTGGATGAGTTTAAATACTTGGGATCAACAGTACAGAGTAACAGGGATTGTGGAAGAGAGGAAAAAAAGAGAGTGCAGGCAGGGTGGAATGGGTGAAGAAGAGTGGCAGGAGTGATTTGTGACAGACGGATTTCAGCAAGAGTGAAAGGGAAGGTCTACAGGACGGTAGTGAGACCAGCTATGTTATATGGGTTGGAGACGGTGGGACTGACCAGACAGCAGGAGACAGAGCTGAAGGTAGCTGAGTTAAAGATGTTAAGATTTGCATTGGGTGTGACAAGGATGGATAGGATTAGAAATGAGTACATTAGAGGGTCAGCTCAAGTTGCATGGTTGGGAGACAAAGTCAGAGAGGCAAGATTGCGTTGGTTTGGACATGTGCAGAGGAGAGATGCTGAGTATATTGGGAGAAGGATGCTAAGGATAGAGCTACCAGGCAAGAGAAAAAGAGGGAGGCCTAAGAGAAGGTTTATGGATGTGGTGAGAGAGGACATGTAGGTGATGGGTCTAACAGAACACGATGCAGAGGACAGAAGGATATGGAAGAAGATGATCCACTGTGGCAACCCCTAACGGGAGCAGCTGAAAGAAGAAGAAGATGTTAGCCAGTAATGCCTGCAGTTGGGTTCATGTTTCTTGCATATTTAAACATGTTTGTTTTACTTTATTTTCTAGTATATAACTTATATTTAACCATTTTGAAAAATCAGTGTTTTTCATTTGTATTTAATCTAAAAAGCTTTAGAGACTTTTTTCAGTTTAACAAGAAAGAATACAAGAAGGTAGTAAAAGCACAATTATTATACATGACAGCTCAAAATAGCATGCAAAACTTCTTTTAACTTTTGAGTTATCATTCAAACTTTTTGTTATGAATCTTGAGAGATTCCAAGCATATAAGTTTCAAACAGTTCCAACACAGATAGTAACACAGCGGTCCATACAGAACCTTTATAAATAAAAGATTTATTTCACAAAAAGGCTCTGTTACGCTGTGACGCTCCAAAGAGCACAAAAGGCATAGAGGCTATGCCTGTAAAAGGCAATTCCAATAGTAAAGAAAGTCCCAATCTGAAATTCAAGGGTGAAGTCAAATAACATAGCATAGGTTCAAAAATCCAGGTATTCACAATAATAAACAAAAGCTCAAAAAATCAGAGAAGAAAACTCACCATTCCTAAGCACATAAGCATATTCCTAAGCACATACACGGGCAGGTGGCCCCTCCTCCTGGAGGAACAACCACAAAACACACAGAACATAACAAAAAAAATCAAATACAAAGAATAACTCAAAAAAATAAAAATTTAATTAATATAAACAAAAGAACCAAATATGAACAAAGAAATCATAAAACAAGGATTTGAACCCCAGTCAGGGGAGGCATGCTGGTTGAAATATAACATAACCGCCTTCCCAAAGGGTGGCTTCCAGACACCCCAACCTCTTCCATAAATCCAACACATGTATCTTTCCCTCATGGAAATAGCATGAAGAGGAAACTGGAGCCTGGCCAACATAGTTGGGATGAGAGGACTGGAGCCTGGCAGTGCAGACAAGGCAAAGGAGACTGGTGCCTGGCACAGCAGATGAAAAAGGCAGACCACCACCTGGTGGCCCCCCACAGAACAGACAAGAAAAGCAGTCAGCTATCACCTCCTGGTAGTCCTAGCAAAGCAAGCAAGACAGGAAAACCAATTCCTGGTGGTTGGAGGGATGACAGGGCTAAAACATACAACCTAAGAGGTATATATTTATTTTTATACTCACTTCTAGTATGTTTAAAATTCTTGACTCTAACTGGAATGCGCCGCCTCCAGGGGTCCCAGTAAGTAACTTGGATATGCCCCCTCCAGAGGTCACAGTTAGCGTAGAGTCCCCACCTGGAAATACTGTATGTCAGCAGGCAGCAGGCTGTTCTTCAACAGCTTCTGGATGAAATGTGGCTGCTTTTGAATGACCTTGCGCACTCCTGACAAACATTGGCCTCACTTTCATACTCACTTCCTCTTAGAAGCTCAGTCAAGCTCTCCACAGACCTTGAGACTTTAGATGTGCTCTTGGCTGCCTTTGGATGTGACATGATAACATTTGTCTCTCACTGGCTGCTGGTGATTGGTTCTCAGGTATAGCCACTTGGATGAGTGTTTTTCATTAATCAAAGAAAAGTTTTGAGAAGGCAGTCAAATGGATGTGATTACATACTGTGCAACAGATTGTCTGAATTTAGTGGTGGTGAAAACTGGGGTAGGTGAGAGGGTCGAAATGGAGGCCAAAACAGGGGTCTTGACTGTGGTTTTTACCTGAGGCTTCTGTAAGAAGCCAGCTGCTACCTGAACTGTAATGGCAGTAGCCAGCTTCTGTCAACTTCCAGCCTCACAGACAGCACCCCATTCCACAAGGTACAGGATTGTCATCTTCCTCCATATCCAGGGCCGGATTTTCCTAGAGGCTAACTAGGCTTCAGCCTAGGGCCTCAAGATCAAGAGGGGCCTACATTCAAATTGTTAGCAAAATTTTATTATCTCTCATGTAATTTACAAACTTAAAAATGGAAGGTGAAAGGGCCTCATAAGTGGAATAGCCTAGGGCCTCTTTTCATATAAATCCGGCCTTGTCCATATCATTGATCCTTGCTAAGAAATCCACATCATCAGACAGCTTGTCTTCTGCACACTCTTGTTTATTTTGCAGTGAATGGGATGAACAAAACTAAAAGCAAAAGGAATATAAGGAAAAATGAGTAGCAAGGCTTTAGGAGATAAAACATTACCCAAAAGTCAAAAAGAAAATTGAGGCCTGAAGCCAAAAAGACAAAACATAAAAATCACCAAGCCAAAACTCAAAGTCAAGAAAATCATACGCAAAACTTCAAAGCCCTAAATTTTCTTTAAAAGTAGCTAATTTCAGATTTGTTTTTACTAAATCCAGGATCTTGGACATTCAGAACAGCATTATGTTGCTATCCTCCATCTTCAAAGAAGGTAATCATGGAGCCCAGATGAGAATAAAGAGCATTCCTTTATTTATTCAGAATTATGCAAAAATGCCTCAGTCCATGGAGTAAACCATCAATTAAACAATTCATCTGTTTTTGTACTTTTTCTAATTACCATTATCTCATCTAATACATCATGTTTTATTACTCTTAATATGCAGAACTTTATTACCTCCTCCAATCAACTAATGTCACCAGTAATTTCTGAATCATGTTGATCCTCCTATTCTTCTGAACACCATTTTTGTAGATTGTCCTATTGATCTTAGCACTGCTTCATAGGAGGAATTATGGGCTTTCTCATTAGTTTATTTCCACTTTCTGGACTGGTGTTCATTACTCATGTACCTCATTCTAACTTTGGAAAATTACATTGGTAGATTCTCTAAGACGAGTCAGAGATCTTTTGTACTTTCAGCTTAAAGTTATATTTAATTAACCCATGAGTTACATTCAGTCCTTTTCCTTATGTTTAATAATTAATTCTGCTATGGCTTCATATATACACTTGTAATAAATTATAAAAGATTATTATATCTTCCTCTTCTTGTTTTGGCTGCTCCCGTTAGGGTTTGCCAGAGCGGATTATCTTGTTACATATCTTCCTGTCCTCTGCATCTTGCTCTTTTACACCCATCACTTGCAGCCTTCTCTTTTCCTCTTGCCTGGCAGCTCTGTCTTTAACATTTTTTTCCCAATATATCCAGCATTTCTCCTCTGCACATGTCCAAACCAACTCAATCTCGCCTCTCTGACTTTTTCTCCCAACCGTCCAACCTGAGCCGACCCTCTAATGTACTCATTTTTAATTCTGTCCATCCTCGTCACACCCAATGCAAATCTTAACATCTTTGAATCTGCTTTCTGGACAGTGCCACTGTCTCCAACTCAAATAACAAAGCTTATATCCATATAATAAAGGATTATGATATATTAGCTAAAAATACTATAATTAGTGTCAGCATGCTCATAATCAGACCAGACCTCCAGGCATCCTGGAGTGGTAAGGGGAGTAATTAGTAATGTAAACAATGCCACAAAATGGCAGTTCATATTCCAAAATCAAGTACAAAATCATGTTGCAGAAAAACAACACAAGCAACAAAAAATATTAGGCATAATGCCAAATATCATTCACAATTAACAATTGTGACCATGAAAAATGATATTTGGCACAACATCAAATACCATTCACAAATAATAATGAAAATATTCACAAAGTATCTGTCATGCATACGCGTCTGAGGTTCTCCTCAACGGCTTAATCAAGGTATGTCATAACCCACCAGGGCAAAAGGGGGCACTGTCGCTAACATTATCTTCTCCTTTCCTCCCCACAGCACTGAGAAAATGCCCAGTGAGGGCACTTTGCCATGCCCCTTCCAGTTCATGTGGTATAAGAAGCCTGGCTGCCCGGAAGGAGGCGTCTTTTGGAAACAGAGTGAGCTGTTGCACAGTGACTAACCCTCATTTCTGTGGCTAAGAGCTGAATTACTTTTCATCTCTCAGTTCTTTATTTGCCCAAGCAGGCAGCTTATTAAAGCCAGGACGCATATTTTTTATAATGAAATTAACCATTCTTCTGTTCATATACAGACTTTCTATTGTGTTATAAAACAGCAAATCTATTAAAATCTTAACACACAGCTTTTATATATCATTTCTCCATATTGATGCACAATTGCCCAAAGATACACAAATGTGAAGCACTCTATTTTAAAGAAATCCACTAAAAAAAAAAACAAAAATAGATATAAAATGCTAAAACCTCTAGACAATGGCCTTTGAAATTATTCTGTTAAGGGGCCATGGAAGTAGGAAAAAGATTTATCTGGAACTTAATACTGATGCTGTGATGATAAAAAAAAGAGTACTATAAAAAGTGGAAAGACACGTCTATAGAGTGATTTGAAACTGCCATATGCAGTTTTTGTTTCATTGGTATATTACTGGAAAAATGTAACTGAAACAAAATAGGGATTCAATCATCTACTTCTTGTTATAAATCTGGTCTATTAAATTAGAGGAAATAAGTACATTATATAATTTCTGTTGTCCTTCAACCTTCAAAAGCTGCTAACACTTCTATAACCCAAAGACGTAATTGACACCATGCTCAAGACAGAAGGGAATAAAACTTCATGTAATTTTCTCTATGGGTGATGACTAGTCGAAATACCAGGCTTGTCTGTTTCAATTAATTCAGACACTTCGAACAGATCCTGTCCTTCCTGTGTCCCACAGGTAGTCAATGCCAATATGTTAACTGATTGCATTTCTGACAGATTTTTAAAAAAAGGCAAATAGGTTAGATTGCCTTTTATGCTCTTCTCTGCTTCACAAATATGTTTTTAAAGGTAAACGTTTGGGAAGCAATCATAGACCATTCATTTTTCAATGTCAGTGTTTACTACTTGATCTGTTCATTATATGGCTTAGAAATCTTTGGAGGATTCAAGATTGGTTTTTGAAGAATTTTCCTTTTTTTTACTTAAAGAGTTTTTCCAGTTACATGAGAGTTTTTGTTATATTGTTCTTTTAACAAATTTTATAATCAAATCTGATAATGTAAATCTTAAAATGTAAAAGACAGGCATGGATTTTATGATGGAATAAAACAAATTGTAAGTAGATACAAGATGACATGCTGCATTTCATGATTCAAGATATAATGCATTATTTTTAAAATTGTGGCAGAATTTTAAGGCAGTATTTTGTCCTGCTTTCCAGTATAGAATATTTAAACATTTAATTCGAAATATAAACCCAAATTAAATTTTGAGATCTCATTAATTGTTTGTGCCTTTTAGTATCACTGTTCCTGTTCTCTCACTTTGTATTTTTGTCTGTTTCATCCTGCTTTGATAATTAATGGACACTGCTAATTTAAAGAATTTATACATTAATACTGCTGACTTAACTCCATGATAGTGTAGTATTCTTCATTTTCATAAGCAGGTGTGATTTAGATTGTATATATGTTCTGCATGCTGCTTATATAAGCTTTTTTGACCTTGATGTTAGTGGTTGATCCTCTTAATGAAGCACATACTCATCTACTCAACTCAATACAACATCTGTCTGCTTTTAATTACTGGGAACCTGGTGAAAGGAACAAATGTGTCTAGAAAAATGACATTGATCCATAATTGAAAATCTCCCTCATTTTAGGATATTGCTTCTTTGTGGTATAGTCATTCAACTCACAAGTTAGAAATGTACAGATTACATCCAGATTGTGATTATCTGTCCTACCACACCTTTTTAGTTACCATTTATAACATTTTCTGAATTGAAATAATTTAATATGTTGACTAGAAACATTACCGTGCTCCAGCTCTTGGTACATACTTGCAATCTGAGCAATTGTCTGTGAATCATATCCTTAAGAGTAATTAATTTTGATACTTCTCTTTTCCTATGTTATTTTCACTGAGCCCTAATGTCTACACTGTGTGCTGCCACACTAGTGCTGCTAACATTGTTTGTCCTTAGCCACTGTACACATCCTGGGTCAGTTGTAGTGTACAACAACAACAACAACATTTATTTATATAGCACATTTTCATACAAAAAGTAGCTCAAAGTGCTTTACATAATGAAGAAAAGAAGAATAAAAGACAAATAAGAAATTAAAATAAGACAACATTAGTTAACATAGAAAGGAGTAAGGTCCGATGGCCAGGGTGGACAGAAAAAACAAAAAAAAACTCCAGAAGGCTGGAGAAAAAAATAAAATCTGTAGGGGTTCCAGGCCACGAGACCGCCCAGTCCCCTTTGGGCATTCTACCTAACATAAATGAAATAGTCCTCTTTGTAGTTAGGGTTCTCACGGAGTAAGTATAGTAACATACTAGCAGCAGATCAAGATTAGATTATGTAGTATGGTAACAGGAGATGATCCTCAGGTCTAAGTGCTATCTCAGTGAACAACGGATCAAGATCTATACCATCTTTAACTAATTAGCAACTAGTCTTGGTTGGTTTTGTGTTTCTCCTCAATTTGCTCAGCTGGTTGTCTGATTGCCCGTTAACAGCAGTAATTGCCATCTCTTCTTCTCTCAATTAACAATGTGTTCCTACATATTCCACCTGATTTAAATGGATAAAGCATGGGAAAAAATACTTCCTCATATAAACTTAAAAAATTATTGCAATTGCTAAGCTACATCAAATGGACTGTCATCATTGTACATACTATTCACTTACAGCATATGAAAAGGCCCAGAAATCCCTATACGAACAGTAATGACAACAACATGTACAAATTACTACAGTCATACTATATAGGAAGGATAAATGTCCCTTTGTAACTCATAGATGAATCTACCATCAAGGTGACCTGCGTGGTGCACACCCTGGGGCCCTGTTTTGGCAAGAGGCCTTGGTATATGTGAGAAAAATATAATGCTGCTATTTTTCTGTCTCTTTTTTATCTCACACTGCTCCATGCAACACACATATGTGGTTACATGTACATTATACAACCTGGCCTAATGTAATGTAAAAGTAACCGCTTGGTTATATCTCCGAGGTGGACCAGCCCTGGCTTGTTTTATTTTTATATGTGATGTTCATAGAGTGCAAATATATACAAGAGTCCTTTCACAAACCAGCAACAGCAAACACATGACCCATCCTACTTTGCCTTCACTGGCTTCCTGTGTCTTAAAGGATTGAATTTAAAATTCTATTAATAACCTACACAGCTTTAAATGGCCTTGCACTGCACTACATCAGTGTCTTTCTCCATCGCAATGCTCCTGTGTGCCCAGTATGGTCCTCTGATTCTGGCACTCTTGTTGTGCCCCACACTAAACTGCACTCTATAGGTGATAGGACCTTCAGCTGTATAGTGCCCAGACTTTGGAATGACCTCCTTAAGTTAATTAGATCAGCTGACTCCATTCATTCATTTAAAAAACAACTTGTAACTCATCTGTTCAGGAAGGCGTTTAACGTAACCTGACCTTCTGCCCCTTCTTTCAGTTTAACTCTCTGTCTCTGCATAAAACATTCAATGTTACATATACCCTGCAGTTTAAATAAGCACTTTGAGCAGGGGAAAGGTGCTATATAAATAAAATGTATTATTATTAAATGTTCCTGTTGTAGACCAATTCCTATTTTTCCCAGTGACTGAGTTTGTATTTCGTATTGAACATCAACAAAAGCCTATTTTACAGGACATATTCTTTTGAGTCAAACAGGTAATAAACTGAATAATGTAAATTATGTGTATTTATGTCCACCTGCCTTGTGTACTATGCTTGCTGAGATAGGTTCAAGCTTCCCTGCAACTGTGCTCAGTATAAAGCAGATTTAGGAAATGGATGGATGTATTATTATATTTTAACGATTTTCATTTGTTTATTTGGTTCACTGCAACTTTTTTGTGTTTTTGTCAGTTGTTTATTCAAGCATCAATGTTTTTGTGTTATGATTTTTCAACATTTTCTTTCTTAGCAGTTACCTAATGACCTAAATGTACCATCCAGCCAAATTTCAGCTTTCTAAATAAATGTCAAACAGTGTTTTGTGAAGTGAGTGAGAGTCAGCTCTTCATTTTATATATATATATTAATATATTTATTGTGAGACATGCCCGGACACCATCAGACATACACCGCATTTTTAAAAAACACACACGTTTATTTTTCTTTCTCTTCACAATACACAGTCCCGCACAACACACTGTGCTCCTTGCACCAATCACCTTTCCTCCGGGCTTCTCTCTCTCTCTCTCTCTCTCTCTCTCTCTCTCTCTCTCTCTTTGTCCGTGGCCCACCTTTCCTCTCTCCATGGGAGCTTCGTCCTGTTCCCACTCCCGACTCCAGCTCGTTGATTGGAGGGAGGTGGCCCCTTTTATTCTCACCCGGATGTGCTCCAGGTGCTTGATGTTCTTCCGGCAGCACTTCCTGGTGTGGCGGAAGTGCTGCTCTTGAACCCGGAAGCACTCCGGGCGTCCCTGGCAGGATCATCCTCTATTTTCCCAGGTGTGGCGGAAGTACACGTTTCCCGGGCTCCCTGACCAGCTAGTACTGAATAGTGCCTCCAGAAGAATATATCTCCTTTGGCCAAGGTTGTAGCACCAACTAGAATAACTCTGCTTGGTGTGCACCCTGTTGGGTTCTAGACACAGAATGTTTGAAATCTAAAATAACAATGGAAGTAAACTAAATATATAGCAAAATATATATATAAGAATTGCCTCTCTGGAAACATCAACCAGGGGGGTATTTTTCGTACATGGATTACTCGTTTAGCCGGATGTAATTGTTGACGATTTGGCCTGATCCTGGATCTGTCGGTTTTTCGAAACTCTTGATGGAAGTGTTGTTATAGCAACACATCCTAATCCTCAAACCTGCTTGGAGCAGGTTTGTTCTACTTAAACAAGGATTAGTTTACACACATAATTAGTGACGGTGCATGGAAGTCATCCAGTCATGGCTTTGCCGTTCATGAATGAGCGACCAATTGATATTGGTGCGCAAATTATACAAAGAGAATTTCATATAGAGAGGGGTTTGAGCGATCAGCAAGATCCTTTATTGCTCCTGGAGGAAATTCTTTTTGAAAGATACCGTTTTAGCCGAGGGGGAATATTGTACCTCAAAGATTTATTAGCACCTTATATTCGAAGTCAAACTAGGCAAAGTCAGGCTCTCACAACCACACAGACAGTATGCATTGCTTTGAGGTTTTTTACAAGCGGCACTTTTTTATATACTGTAGGCGATGCGGAAAATCTATCTAAAAGTGCAGTTTGCCAGGCAATTCGTAAAGTCTGTTTGGCTCTGAAATATTTCCTTCGGGTTTTCATAGTGTTTCCTGGACACCTGCATGTGCAGACAATAAAAGAGGCGTTTAATGCCATTGCAGGTAGGTAATACACAGGCAAAAACACCCACAGTTCCATGAAGAATCTCAATCAGCCTAACATTCTCATTACCAGGATTTCCAAATGTGATTGGGGCACATGGGACTGACCAGAGTGGAGTTTGATCAAACATTATTTGGAAAATGTACCTCTCCTCCTGATGAATAATCAGACGCAGTGTCTTCATCAAATATTTGACCTTCGTCAATATCTCATTGGTCAGACACAGGTTCAAGGGATATGGCATTCCCTGCAACTGACCCAACAAAAAAGAGGGCTATATGGAACATAACTATGGCACACATGGAGGACAAATATATGAAATGACCATCCTTTACCTGAAATGAAGTGACCACTGCATCCTGCCACTGGTTCTGAGGAAGAGCTTCCCCCTGGAATGCCCTCAGAAACAAGGCAATGGGCATTTTGCTGGAGAGCCAACTCTTCTGCAGGGGTTAGGTCTGGACCGTGTGGACCGCCACCTGTTTTTTGCTTGTCTGCCTTCTTATTAGCTTTAAAATTAATGTTTTTTATATTATATATGATTATTTATGTCAACTATTCTTTAAATAGTTATATACCAATATTTACCAGTTTGAAGTATTTTCTTGTACTTCACTTTAACCTGTTCCCATGTTCTCCTTGTGTTCACATTTGATCTGGAATTATGACATATTAAATAATAATTAATCTGACACATAGGAAATGAAATGCTGCATTCAGTAAGTACAATGCACACTACTTAGCGTTTAATTTGTTGCCCACTTTTTGCAGCCGTCTTTTCTGCTCTGGGCTGCTTTTGTAGTGTTACCCCTTGTGCATATTAAATCTTGAAATTCTTCATGTCCTTCAAATAAAAGGTCTTGCGCCACGTGTGTGAAAAAAAAATGCGCCCGTTCTTTCGTCATTTTGTTACAGCCTATCAAAGACTTGCTGATCATGTTTTCTAGACTCAATATATATGGGCTTTTCACTCAGTGTGGGTGCGCGCATTTATCTCGTATGATTAGATCCAGCTAGACTAATCTAATACACGGCTGCGTTTAAAAAACCGACCTATCCCGGATGAGTGTCACCGGCATTAACTTATCCAAGATGAGGCACCTGATCTCGGATGATTTAAGCGACGTACGAAAAATACCCCCCTGGACTAAGAACATTAAACTGGAAAGGGAGAATTCCACCCCTGAATCCTTGCTAACATTTAACTAGCAGATTAATAATTTATTTCATAGCTAATTGAATAAAGAGAAATAATTATCAAAAAAACACAAATACAACATTAAATTATTTGAAGGCAATAATTACAAAAAATAAAACTGAAAGTTACTGAAATTTAAGTAACTGAGTAAACTTATGGTAAGCAGACACTTCATTGAAATGATAAGCAAACTTTAAATAGTAAAGTGCAAAATTCAAAGAGTTCCAATAAAGCTGTAAAACTAAAATCTCAAATATTTAATAATTAATTACAGTAAAGAAACTAAATTCAGAATAACTAATCAAAAGTACTAACTATATAATGGGACCAGGCAATTAACTCAAAAAACAGGAACAAGCCTGAAGATAAGAAACATAAAGTAAGATAAGACTTGACTTAAGTGGTGGGCAACTGATATGTTGAAATTAACACTCATGCTCTCAGTCACTGAAGACCTGAGGTTTGAACTGGCCCATTAATTAAACCTCAGGTGGCTGCCATAGTTAGCAGCAACACTTGAGGAATTTGCAACAATTGGAGGTCGATTCCCTTAAGCTTAAAACTTAACGAAAAGAACAAAAAACAATTTTAAAAGAACTAAAATAGGGGAAGAAAATGAGAAAAGGAAAAGGCGCAGGCAGGGTACCAGCTCATTCACAATCGTGAGTTCCCAAAATCATTTCCTCATAAATAAGAGATTTCCAGTCAGAACCAATAACTTGTTTTAAGAAATTGGGCTTACATTGAGATTTAACTTTTTTTGTCATCATATTGATGTAGTTGAGCATCTGCTTTCTGAAAAATGAAGGAGTCAAATCCAACTCAATGTTCAATCTTGGAATGAGTTTTATAAAAATTCTATGAATATAAAACATGAATGGCTAGGTGATTACAGATAATAAAGCCATTCCAGAAATGCAGGTATTATTTCTAGTAATTTGCAAAAATATAAGGAGGCACAGTGGAGCAGTGGGTACCGTTGCTTTCACACAGATTCAAAATCTTGGCTATGAATACCAAGCCTGACCATTCAGTTAAATATCTTGATTACTTTCCTGTTAACAAATATATTTAAAGCTACTTTATTGCAAACAAATTGGATGAAGCTGAGATGCTTTCCATTTTTTTCACAGTTTTTAGTATGGCTGCACCTTTTAGCTAGGCCTCATATATTTTTTAATTGAAATTTCTATTTTCTATTTAACACTTAATAACCTAAGAATAACCGCTAAAAACTGCTAACTGCTAAGAATAACTGCAGCTAATTTTATCCAAAATTACCAGAGTTCAACAGCTCCAACTTGTAAATGGGATTCAGCAAAAGCCTGATGAGTCAAAATGATTCCACAGACAAAATATGTTCGTTTTTAAAAGATTTAGTAAAAATTCAAAGTAAAACAGTTCACACAAAAAAAGAGAAAATTGAAATAGCAAAAAATCAAAAAAGTTCCTGTTTAAGAGAAGTTCTGTTCAAAGCTTAAATCTTGTTACATTTCCATTTCAAAACAGTCAGAAAGCTGCATGCCTATCCAATTTCTATGTTGAAAATGGGTCTTTTAAGTCCCTGTGTACTGGAACCTGTTCTAAACAACAACTGACTCAATTAACTCACTGTATCTTAGTTATAGCAAGAAAGTGCTATATCTTATGAACTTACAGGGGGTAAAAGGCTATACCATTGTCTATGGCTATGATTAAGCAAACAATAATATGAATTTAACTTAACTTAAAGCATTACTTTCTAAGATTGGCTCTTATATTTCATATACATGTTTATCTCAATCTATAGAAGATTTCATGCGCAAGGCTAATTAAGTCTTGTTATATGTGAGAAAATACTACAAAAACATCTAGAAGATACTAAACTTACATTAACACAAGACTGCAATATTGACATAGTCTTTGACAATCCATATCCAAGTGCAACTGTTGAAGACATACTTCCATTCTTACCCTTTAAACTATGCATTTTTTTTCATTTAGTAGGGTGCATAGTTACTTTATAAAATTGACTAAGAAGGGGTAAAAATAAGAGGGCAGTTGTTACTAACAATCATCATGTTTAAGCTATTATATTCAATTGTACTATATGGCACGAATGAGTGCTCCTTTTCTCAATAAAGAAAAACACACACCTACTGTATTGCCAGATAGATGTACATAAATTCAAGTTAAAGTACTTAATTAATTTCAATAGCTTAATGGGATTCAGAGCCAGGCAGACAATCCTTTACACTTATATAGTAGTTTGTTCATTCATGTATTGTAATTCATAAAATGAAATAAGATTCATTATAATTCGATCAAAGTTTAAATGCCAAAGTAGTGTGTTTGTTGTTATGGATATTGAATATTCTTACAACAGCGATCAAGTTAGGTTATTGTGTCTATGTGATATGTAACAAATATTATGTGAATAGTCTGTGGCTTTAGTTGGTATCCACTACTAGTGATGTGTTGCATGTTGGTCAGACATGCAGGTAAGAATTTCACAGTACTCTGTACACAGATCAAAAAACTTGAACCTGAACCTGATTATGCATGTGTGTTGTGAATATTTCCAAAAGTTACTGAAGGGTGATCTATTTGTTGCTTAGTTGTCATCCTCTTCTGTTTCAATCTCTGCAACCACCATGTGATTACTGTACCTATAAGAGGAGGGTGTGCTACTAGGTTTGTGGCTGAAAAGGAGCTCAAAAGTAGCAGGTATGTGACTGAATATGCTGTTCATAATTTCTGAGTAATTATTCTAAATATCTGATTCTTTGCAAAATAAACTCAGCTGATATAATTTATGACATTGTTCCACTAACCCTAACTATATTTTTTGTAGTTTTACAAAAATGGTTGAGTATGCATAGACGTCATATAAAACACCAAATAAAACAGAGCAGAAAACAAGAAATTAAAGTGTACAAAAAATGTATATACTGAAGGATATACATATACATACTCGTCCATCCTTTTACTCTATTTTTGAGTCTGCTTGATTGAGTTTTGAATTGTGGAGATACACATATCCTATAAATCCAATAAAGACTGTATCAGTGGAAAATGCTATTAAACATTTCACTTTAAAAGTTAAGTTTCTTAATGTCAGATAACAAATGATAGTATCACTGCCCCTACATTTGAGCACAATAGATATGACAAGGATTTACACTTCTTTTTCCTAAAAATAAAACCTTTTTAGCACAGTGAAAGATGTAGGGAAAATTAAATATTAACAAGGGCATTAAATGGTATGTCAGTATTCCAGTCTCAGGAGTCAAGCAATTAGAAAACTCACAACTTTATTTAAGGATGTTACACAAGAGGAGGGACAGTGCAGCAAATTGGCACCATGTTACTTTCAGTTGGCATTGTAGTGATGTTCTAGGAGAAGAAGAAAACATGCATATTGTGTATTGGGTATGAGGAAAGGAAGTCATGACCCTTTTTATTTCTCTTTGCATTATCCAAGCAGGCCACAGTCACTTACATACACACATTAATACTGAGTCAATTTGCAGTTAACAGGTAATCTAACATGTTTTTGGTAAGTTGGAAGGAAATCAAAGTTCCAGGAGAAAAAGTCATATTTAACTTGCCTCCTACAGCTGTGAGGCAGCGGTTCTAACTATGACTACAAGTTGTTGAACAAACAGCATAAAATGGTAGCTATATGACTTTTATGATAATATTTGATGAAAGTCATACATTACACTAACTACATAACCAACCACAAGACAACCCCAAACCTCAGCTTCTCCAAGTGACATGTTACGGCAAACACTTAATGATAAAGTTGAAACACGGACAGATCTTAGAAGGCAAAATAAAAATAGCGCATTAGCAGTTTTCAGGCAATGGGAACAAACGCAAGCAAACCTTTCTTTCATTTAGGAAAGAAAAAATTATTTATATTAGTAAAAATATTGGCTATTGATTTTTTTTCTTTCATTTTTTTCTTAGGTCACTTGCATTGCATTTTGTATAATGAAAACTTTTATTAGTGGTAGGGTCAAAAATAAGCCTGTGCATGTTGGTCAGTTGTAAGCACATTTATAACAATTCAGTGCTTTAAAAGGTATATGGTAATAAAAGCACTTCTTCAGCACCAGTGAGCATGTACTGTATAGATTTTAAAAACACATCTATACACTTCATCTTTTTCCTTTTAAAGAGTCATTAAATAGATTTCCCAATGCAATTCCTTAATCGAGATAAATTGTAGCTAAAACAAAACTGACACATAGCTTACTGATCTTATTCAGCAATGTTTACTTGCAATTTAACTCATCTTGCTATTACTTTGCCTTTAAGAAACAGCCACAACTTTACAAAGATGCCAGTTCTAACATCTGAGATTACCTTTCACCATTGCATATCTCAACTTGATGCCACCCTTGTCATTATTCTACTGACTTTTTAAGGAGGTCTCGGTCAATGATGATATATGATGTCTGTTAAAGTACATCACCATTTTACGCTTCCCCCATCATCAAGCACTAGTATGAATTAGTGTTATATCATTTAGTATTCTGTAATATTTAGCCATAAATTCACCCTTCACTCCCCACTTGTTGTTTCGTACCCATTACCCATCACCCATCTCTTCTTCCTCATTGCACATCACTACTCACTTGTTGTTGTTCACCACAATTTTTTCAGCATGTATCATTCATTACTGCTCTCTTGTTGTTCAAAATGCATCACTGCTCACTTGTCATTCATCACTACTCACATTCACAAATTACAAGTCACTCATCATA
Organism: Erpetoichthys calabaricus; assembly: GCF_900747795.2. NCBI lineage: Eukaryota > Metazoa > Chordata > Cladistia > Polypteriformes > Polypteridae > Erpetoichthys > Erpetoichthys calabaricus. Next base: position 73,774,903 of record NC_041397.2, on the reverse strand, counting down.
CATAACTTCAGTTACTACTTATTTGCTGCTGATTGTTACTTTTAATTTTCTGCTTTTGTTAATAAAATAAATGAGTGGAATATTGAATAAAATAGTCAAATTTATTTCTTATGGACAGGAACAGGAGGAGGTATCTAGTGGAACTTCCTCCTTTTTGACATTGGGGATGAAAAATAGTGTTATACACAGTGTTACAGTGTCTCTAGAGCCCTTGAGGTTTCTGAAACAAGGTACTAGTAAGGGGCGCACGATACTCATATTCATGACATATCATGGAATAAACCTAGCTTACTGTAGAGGCAGTGCTGTACAGTAAGATGGGGGCTGAGGGACAAAGAGAGCTCAGTTGACAGCACCAGGAAGTGCTCTTTTTTGCATTGCTTATAGGCTAAGTTCAAGCTATAGGGAACTGCTACGCATGTTTGCAGCTAATCGCCTACCGTTACCATTGTCGAAATACATGACCAGGAATGGATCATGATATAAGTACACAACAAAACACTTACTTATTTAATTTGTAGTAAACATTTTCCATCAAAAAGTAAGGTTACACAATGAGCAACAAGTGAGTAGTGATTACTGATGAGTGATTAGTGAAAAATGATAAATAACACTGAATAATGCTGATAAAATATATGATAAAATGTTAACTGAAAAATGACAAGGTCCCAGAATGATCACTGCACTGCTTTAGCTTATTGTTTTCTACTCACAATCGTTTGAACTGTTCTCTTAGGAGTGTTTTATGAAGCCCCTTCAGTAGTGACATTCTATAAGTTTAGTGTTTCATTCTTGCCTTGTAATCAGCTATACTTGAAAATTGATTCAGTAATTAGCTTTTCTGTATTGACTGTACTGTATATATCTACGCTATTGCTCTGTGAATAATCTTGTATTTTATTTTGTTATTGTGCTTTCAATTGTACCCCTCTTTCTAGTTTTAAGGGTCTTTGGATGGCTTGTTCTGTGAAGTGTGCTTAAGTCTGAAAAATCTGGCATGATTAATTAAAAGAGTCATCATTAGTTCAAATATTTGTGTCTTCCCTAGTAACTGCTCTGCTTTGATTTTGATTTGTGCTGGCTGCAGGGGAGGATGTTTAAAAGCTAGACAGACAATAAAATACAAGTTAAAAAGGTAAGATTGTTGTACAAAATGAAACAGTAATAACAATAGGTCAACATAATACAAACATGTTCAAGGCTCTATTAATGTATATTAAATAAAAAAATTTAACCAGATCCATTGTTGTGTAGTAGTTAAATTTAATTATACTGTGTATACTAAGCCATTTTTAATGTATTAATTTTATGTTAAAGTCTACATCTAATAATAATAGAATCTAAAAAATAATTAATTATTTCATAAATTGCTTTCTCTTGGTCATTTATTATTATCATTATTATTATAATAATGATAATTTTACTCTGGTTTTCCTGGTATATGTTGCAGTGAAACAGAGCCCAGCAACCTTGCACAATGTCCATATAAGCTTATGAAGAAAATGATGCTGGGGCTACAGTGACTACTGAAACATCAGCAGAGCATTCAGAAGAACCATATTTTAAAAATACATAAGTGGCTTTCATCAGATTAGCATGTTGATTGAATTCATAAATTAATTATTGACATTTTGCCAAATTAATAATTTAATATACAGTATAGACATGAAGCAGTGTGACTTTTTTCTTTCTTATTCATGATTAAATATTTCTAACATCTGAAACGTCATTTATGTATTGGGAGATTATTTTTGCATTTTATATCTTCTTTAAGTGGGATTTAAGAGTACAGTGGGCTGTATTTCTGTACCATAAAAACTTAATTTATTAATGGCGGTACAAGACACTCTGTGCAACTGAAGTAACTAACAGAGGGAGATCCAGTGAATGGCAATGAAGCTGAAATATATTATGAAGATCCTTCTGCATCAGAGATTTCCAGTTCATTTTCTTCCCTCACTTACTATGTTGTTCTGTATGATTTAGCAGCTTGTGCTGTTATACACACACACACACACACACACACACACACACACTCACATACATACACACTTACCTGTCACTTTATTAGGTGCACCTTGCTAGTACTGGGTTCAACCCTCTTTTGCCTTCAGAACTGCAGTAATTCATCGTGGCATAGATTCAACAAGATATTGGAAATGTTCTTCAGGGATTTTGGTCCATATTGAAATGATAGCATTACACAGTTACTGCAGAGTTGTCAGCTGCACATCCATGAATCTACCGTTCTACCACATCCCAAAGGTGCACTACTGGATTAAGAAATAGTGAATGTGGAGACCCTTTGAGTACAGTGATCTCATTACATGTTCAAGAAACCAGTTTTAGATGATTTTAGCTTTGTGACATGGCATGTTATCCTGCTAAAAGTATCCATTAGAAGATGGGTACACTGCGGTAATAAAGGGATGGACATGGTCAGCAACAATACTCAGGTAGGCTGCAGTCATTAAACAATGCTCAGTTGGTACTAAGGGGCCCAAAGTGTGCCAAGAAAATATTCCCCACACCGTTAATTTGAGTTAATACTGCCCCTCTATCAGCTTGAACCAGTCTTGCTATTCTACTCTGTCCTCTGGCATCAACACATTTTTTTCGCAAAGAGAACTGCCACTTACTGGATATTTTCCCTTTTTGGACCATTCTCTGTAAACCCCTGAGGTTGGTTGTGCGTAAAAATCCCAGTAGATCAAATACTCAGGCCAGCCCGTCTGGCACCAACAACCATGCCAAGTTCAAAGTCACTTAAATCAACTTTCTTCCCCATTGTGTGGCTCTGCTTGAACTTCAGCAGGTCATCTTGACAATGTCTACATGTCTAAATGCATTGAGTTGCTTCCATGTGATTGGATGATTAGATATTTGAATTTACAAGCAATTGGTGAACTTAAGAAATTGTCCAGTGAGTGTATAATGTATATATGTCTTTAGTATCAATTTGTCATTTGTGTTAGTTTTGTATTAAAACATTATCCCAAATAGCCTACAATCTCATAATCATACATACATAAGTTTTGTAACTTGCTTCATCTAAACCCAGGGGTGTGGGGGGGGGGGGGGCAGGTTGATCCTGGCATCACCAGGTACAAGTTAGAAAGGACTCCACTTCATGGCAGGACCCAGTCTTTTATATGCCCATACTCACATGTGGTCAAATTAACATTGATAATTAATCTAACCTGCAAGTCTTTAGAGATCTCCAGAAGAAACATTAAAATTCAGCATGGAAAATCAGCAAGCATTGGATTCAAATTCAAGACTGGATATGCAAGGCAACAGCACTATTCAGTGTAATATTAGAACATCAGAATAATCCAGATGAGAACAGGCCATTCAGGTCAACAAAGCTAGTCCTATCCACTTAAATCTTCTAAAAAAACAGTCTAGTTTTGAAGATCCCTATAGCCCTATTGTCTAGCACCACGGTTTTCAAACTGTGGTACGCGTACCGCTGCTGGTATTTCAAGTCATGCCAAGTGGTACTCGTGTGGTCCTTGTAATGTTTGTGCAAAATTTACCCTTAACAAGTATCTAACCCTGTCCCCATGTTCTTGATTAGCTCATTTTAAAATAACCTCGATCCACTGTACTAATTCCATTCATAATTTTAAACACTTAAAACATGTCATCTCTTAACCTTCTTTTGCTTAAAATGAAAAGGCTTGACTCTTTTATATTCTTTTGTTATGCAAAATTCAGCTTTACTGGCTTTCCCAAAAAAAAACTCATTGTCACAAATTACCAAGTTGGTATATACAGTAAGCACAGTCAAATTTACTTATTTTGGATCCCTAATAGTTGTTACACACTATTCAGCATTTGTGAATGTTTAGATTACTCATGTCTTGGCAATTTAATGCAAATTTTAAATATTTTAAAGTCATTTATAATTTGTACACGATTTCTGGCATACATCTTCTGTAACTTCCATTTTATACAAATATTAGAATGTATCCTTATATTAATAACACATTTTATCAAAATTGTACGTAGTTTTTATGAAACCTTAAATGGGAACTGTGGATTTTTTGGTTTTTATTCCTGATTCTCACCTAATTGTTAAAGTATAATTTGTGCCAGTATCTAACTAAAATAATTTTAGCCTACATGAAAATAGATTTAATCAAAATTTATATTTCAGTATAAATTATTTCCAACAATAATGCCAAATTAGTTCATTATTTCATCAATTCATGTACAGTATGCCTTATATTGAATTTGAGTAACTCAAAGTTCAACATAAGTCATATCTGAAATGTTTTATACATAATTTGACCAGGGCGGCATGGTGGCACAGTGGGTAGTGCTGCTGCCTCGCAGTTGGGAGATCTGGGGACCTGGGTTCGCTTCCCAGGTCCTCCCTGCGTGGAGTTTGCATGTTCTCCCCGGTTTCCTCCCACAGTCCACAGATATGCAGGTTAGGTGGATTGGCGATTCTAAATTGGCCCTAGTGTGTGCTTGGTGTGTGGGTGTGTTTGTGTGTGTCCTGCGGTGGGTTGGCACCCTGCCCGGGATTGGTTCCTGCCTTGTGCCCTATGTTGGCTGGGATTGGCTCCAGCAGACCCCCGTGACCCTGTGTTCGGATTCAGCGGGTTGGAAAATGGATGGATGGATGGATAATTTGACCATTGATGGTGCTTGGAAAACCGGGAAGGAAGACTATTTATTATGAATTTAAATCCAGACATGCAGGATAGGTTTATTTGTCTATGGTATGTTTTTTTCAAGGCATAGGCCTTTGCTCAGTCTCTCTGTGTCTTCTCTTGAGAAATATTTTCCTAACAGGTTAAGTGAACTGTCAACTGTATGTCCAAATTGAGCTGAGGCAGTGAACAGGGACTCAACATTGAAAATTTGGAAAGCTACTTCTAATTTGAGTTCTGCCCTTTATAACAGCCTCAGACAAACTTTCATATTATTTTTGGTCCTCCTTTATTCATCCTTGAAGTCATGTGACCCATACCGGAATTTCTTATCCATGATTTCTGACCTTTCTTGGCTAGCCTGACAGTTGGAGATACCCAGCTTCCCTTTTTGGTTCTTTATTGCACCTCTGAAAAGTGAACAGAACAGACTATTCTGAGGTTTTGGCCACACTAAATTTAAGTTCCTTATTAGTAGCTGAGCTATAAATTAAAATACATATATAAAAAGTAAACTGTTCCAAGACCAACTGAGCACTTTTTCTAAAACATATGATTTTTATGATTTTGTATCTGCATCATAAAAAATATAGGAGGCAGGAATATTAGAAACATGTCTATGGGCTACAGAGATAATATTAAAAAAGATAATATTAGATACAAAATTTATATATGATATAATATATTATATCATATATATTAGATACATTATGTATGAATAACGAGCTCTCTTCAGGAGAAAAATGCTCAAAAACCTATACATTTTTGATAAATAAAGACCTTTGCTAATAAAAACTAAACAAATGTCAAAAATGTCTTTAAAGGCCACACAGTCACCATAAAAAACCAAGCAATAAAAATAGCAGTGCTGCACAACATTCATTTAAAAGTATGAAATACTTTTGTTTGCATTTTAAATAACTATAAATGCTATTTGTAGAGCATTTTTTTCCCCAAAGGGTAGGCCGTGTTTGGTAAGACATTTAAAAAACAATGAACCAAAGTTAATTTTTAAGACTGCCAGATTGCTTGTCAAACATTGTGGCATATTACCCTCAGCTGACATCCGTAGTGCTAATAAAATTTTCTGCCTCTGTCTATTTTTGAATTATTAATTTAAATGCTTTTTTTCACATATGTATGTGTTTGAGATAACTGTAATAAAGCTTTAAAAGAATTCTGCCTTCAGTCTTCTACAGCTTTCTTTGGCAGCCCAGGCCCACCTAGGTTTGGGAGTTTAAGTATGAACATAATAATAGGCCTTGACCGTTTCTAAATCAGCTGTTGCCTTGAGCTCCACATAGAAGGACATTGAAGAAAGTAGTATTAAACCTTGTGGAGTGCATCCTAATTGATTAAATTACAGAAGCTAAAAGTGATAAGAATTAGTCAGAGGAATTCTTCCTATAGGCTGCTACATTTTGGTAGACTTTTTTTTTAACTAAGGAAACCACCTTTGGAAAGAAATTGAATGTCATCATGACCCAGAATAGTTAGTGAAGACGTGAGGGATAATTAAAACAAAAGGAAGATACAGTGCCCTTCACAAACTACAGAGGCTGTGATGCAACAACAGGAGATCTGAGTGCGCCGCTAGCAGAGGAGCTAAATTGCTTCTTTGCTCACTTTGAATCATCACAACAGCAGCACTCACCTGCTCCAGCCCTGCTCCCACCCTTACCGGGTTCCTGCACTACTCCATTCACTGTAAAGGGGCACGATGTCAGACGGGTGCTCCTGGCAGTGAACCCCAAGAAGGCTGCCGGCCCAGATGGAGTGCCTGGTAGGGTGCTCAGAGCGTGTGCCCACCAGCTCACCTTTATCTTTACCAAAATCTTCAACCTCTCCCTAGCCCAGGTAGTCATTCCATCCTGCCTAAAATCAGCCATAATCATTCCAGTGCCGAAGAAGTCTCCCATCACCAGCCTAAATGATTATCGCCCTGTGGCCCTCCCTCCAGTAATCATGTTGTGCTTCGAGAGACTGGTTCTCCAGCACATCAAGGACTATCTCCCCCAAGACTTAGATCCCTACCAATTCGCATATTGCACGAACAGATCCACAGAAGACGCCATTGCTGTAGCTCTCCACTCTGTGCTGAGCCATCTGGAGCAGCTGCAGAGCTACGTCCGGATGCTGTTAGTGGATTATAGCTCAGCTTTCAATACAATCATTCCTGATATTCTCATCAACAAACTGGTCACTCTTGGCCTCCCCCCTCTCACATGTGTCTGGATAAAAGACTTTCTTACCAACCGGCTCCAGACTGTGAGACTTGGACCCCACCACTCCTCCATTCGCACAATGAACACCGGTACCCCGCAAGGCTGTGTGCTGAGCCCCCTTCTGTACTGTCTCTACACCCATGACTGCAGTCCGGCCCACAACAACAACCTCATCGTCAAGTTTGCTGATGACAACACAGTGGTCGGACTCATCTCAAAGGGAGGCGAGGCATCTTACAGAGAGGAGGTCCTGAAGTTGGCAGCCTGGCGTTCAAAGAACAATCTGGCTCTGAACACCAGGAAAACCAAGGAGTTCATTGTCGACTTCAGGAGGCACAGCACCGACTTAGCCCCCCTTTACATCAATGGCGAGTGTGTGAAGAGGGTCCATACCTTCTGGTTTCTTGGCGTCCTTATCTCCGCTGACATCTCCTGGACAGACAACATCACAGCAGTCATCAAGAAGGCTCAGCAGCGGTTACACTTCCTGAGGGTCCTCAGAAAGCACAACCTGGACTCCAACCTGCTACTGACCTTCTACCGCTCGTCCATCGAGAGCCTGCTGACGTATTGTATCACAGTATGGTACGGCAGTTGCACCATGACAGACAAGGAGAGGCTTCAGCGAGTAGTAAAGGCAGCACAGAAGATTATTGGCTGCCCTCTCCCCTCCTTGATGGACATTTACACCTCCCGCTGCCTCAGCAGAGCAAAAAACATCATCAAGGACAGCTCCCACCCTGGCTCTGATCTGTTTGACCTGCTGCCCTCAGGGAGGCGCTACAGGTGCATCACAACAAGGACAAACAGACTCAAGAACAGTTTTTTCCCAAAAGCCATAACCATTCTAAACTCACACATGCACTGTCTACACAGTCTAAGCCCCAACCCCTGGACTTCCTTCTATCCATCAACTGTGCAATATCCAATATCTAAATGCTACTGAATAATAACTGTGTAATATCTGTATACTGTACAATATCATTACTCTCAGGGTCCAACATCCACTACTCACTGCACGTGATCATCATTATTGTGCAATATTTAAATTATGTGCAATAACCCAATAGTGCAATAATTATTTATTCTTTCCAGCATTTAAATAATGTGCAATAACCCGATTAGTTATTATTCTTTCCATTTGTATATAGCATCGCAGAACTTTTTTTGCAACTTTTTGCACCATTTGTTTATTTGTTTATTTACTTGTTGTGTTCTACATATGTCTGCATTGAAGGAGCTGCTTTTAATCTCATTGTACATGTGTATAGTGACAATAAAAGGCATTCTATTCTATTCTATGCTAAGACAGGAAATCAAACATTAAGGTAACATCTTTAAATATCCTGTGTAGAAATTCCACTGGCAGATATACAACATACAGATGGGTCTTAGGTTAAGGCAGTCTCGACAATCCACAGATAGAAAGGAGCAAATAGAACTTCATCCATCCATCCATCCATTGTCTCCCGCTTATCCGAGGTCGGGTCGCGGGGGCAGCAGCTTGAGCAGAGATGCCCAGACTTCCCTCTCCCCGGCCACTTCTTCTAGCTCTTCCGGGAGAATCCCAAGGCGTTCCCAGGCCAGTCGAGAGACATAGTCCCTCCAGCGTGTCCTGGGTCTTCCCCGGGGCCTCCTCCCGGTTGGACGTGCCCGGAACACCTCACCAGGGAGGCGTCCAGGAGGCATCCTGATCAGATGCCTGAGCCACCTCATCTGACTCCTCTCGATGCGGAGGAGCAGCGGCTCTACTCTGAGCCCCTCCCGGATGACTGAGCTTCTCACCCTATCTTTAAGGGAAAGCCCAGACACCCTGCGGAGGAAACTCATTTCAGCCGCTTGTATTCGCGATCTCGTTCTTTCGGTCATTACCCATAGCTCATGACCATAGGTGAGGGTAGGAACATAGATCGACTGGTAAATTGAGAGCTTCGCCTTGCGGCTCAGCTCCATTTTCACCACGACAGACCGATGCAATGCCCGCATTACTGCGGATGCCGCACCGATCCGCCTGTCGATCTCACGCTCCATTCTTCCCTCACTCGTGAACAAGACCCCGAGATACTTGAACTCCTCCACTTGGGGCAGGATCTCGCTACCAACCCTGAGAGGGCACTCCACCCTTTTCCGGCTGAGGACCATGGTCTAGGATTTGGAGGTGCTGATTCTCATCCCAGCCGCTTCACACTCGGCTGCGAACCGATCCAGAGAGAGCTGAAGATCACGGCCTGATGAAGCAAACAGGACAACATCATCTGCAAAAAGCAGTGACCCAATCCTGAGCCCACCAAACCGGACCCCCTCAACACCCTGGCTGCGCCTAGAAATTCTGTCCATAAAAGTTATGAACAGAATCGGTGACAAAGGGCAGCCCTGGCGGAGTCCAACTCTCACTGGAAACGGGTTCGACTTACTGCCGGCAATGCGGACCAAGCTCTGGCACCGATCGTACAGGGACTGAACAGCCCTTATCAGGGGGGCCGGTACCCCATACTCTCGGAGTACCCCCCACAGGATTCCCCGAGGGACACGGTCGAATGCCTTTTCTAAGTCCACAAAACACATGTAGACTGGTTGGGCAAACTCCCATGCACCCTCCAGGACCCTGCTAAGGGTATAGAGCTGGTCCACTGTTCCGCGACCAGGACGAAAATCACACTGTTCCTCCTGAATCCGAGGCTCGACTATCCGCAAATAGAACTTAATCATTTGAATTTGAATTTGAATTAATTTGCACCCAATGACTTATAAAAGAAGCAGATTAGTTTTGAAATGAATGAAGACTTAGCAACTGTCATTATCTCTGAGGAACAGCAAAGTACAGTGTATACTCAGTCACCATTTTCAATTATTTTGTGCTTTCATTCACACATCTCACAAATATTTGTTAGTGGTGGATGTTTGTGAAAACAATATATTTTTATGATTTAAGGTAGTTTAATAGTGGTTAACTTATTACAATACAAATAAAACATACAGAATTTTTGAAAAACAACAAATATATCTGAATACCTCAAGTTAGCATTTTCACTTGACAAGCAGAGCCAAGCAGAGGTTGTGTTGATCAAACTTGCACAAAGCGGCACCCGTAAGCATACAACCGTAGTCGTACAGAACTGAATAATGTCTTTCGGCTGCTCCCGTTAGGGGTTGCCACAGCGGATCATCTTGTTCCATGTCTTTCTGTCCTCTGCATCTTCTTCTGTTACACCCATCACCTGCATGACCTCTCTTACCACATCCATAAACCTTCTCTTAGGCCTTCCTCTTTTCCTCTTGCCTGGTAGCTCTATCCTTAGCATCCTTCTCCCAATATACTCAGCATCTCTCCTCTGTACATGTCCAAACCAACGCAATCTTGCCTCTCTGACTTTGTCTCCAAACCTTCCAACCTGAGCTGACCCTCTAATGTACTCGTTCCTAATCCTATCCATCCTTGTCACACCCAATGCAAATCTTAGCATCTTCAACTCTGTCACCTCCAGCTCTGTCTCCTGCTTTCTGGTCAGTGCCATCATCTCCAACCCATATAACATAGTTGGTCTCATTAAAGTCCTGTAGACCTTCTCTTTCACTCTTGCTGATACCCGTCTGTCACAAATTACTCCTGTCACTCTTCTCCACCCATTCCACCCTGCCTGCACTGTCTTCTACACCTCTCCTCAATAATCCCAGTTAAACTGTACTTATACCAATTATTTAAACTTACTACTCTACAGTTAATGAGATTTGACCAATCACCATTTGTTTATGATGGAATAATATTTGCTAGCTTCAAATCGTTAGGAATTTTCCCTGTGTGCAATGGTTTTTGACAAATAATCGTCAATGTTTTATCTGTACACTTATTAACCTGTTCAAGTACTGTAGGGTAAATGTTATGTGATTCCCATGATTTGTTAGATTTCAACCTATTTAATCAATGCAGCACTCAGCCACCATTTTCAAATCACTGCTGACAAGATGCATACATGCCCTTAGCTCAGGATGTGCTTTGCTAAAAAAAAAAATGCAAAAACCCTTCTATAAGGAAAAAAGTACCACCCTTCATTTTAGTGGCAGCCAAAATATATATTTTAAGAACAAATGCTGTATATTAATCAAGCCCCATACAGAATTAACACACAGCACTCAGCTTTCAGTAAAGTCCACCAAGCATTGATGATGTTAGCACGCAGTATACACACTGGATATCATTAAAGCCAAAGCTCCTGTGCAAATGCAACCTTTGACTTACATACAAAAGTGGGTTATACATGTATGCAGGACCCATCTGTAGTTAGTTTAGAAAACCTCATGCCATAACTGTTTCAGGGTGAATTTTAATATATGTAGATAACCAATTCTACGGTAAAGTAATTTTGACATACAATTATGGAATGAACAAAACATATTCATGACTACACACTGTTATTGCTTAAGGTTTAACTTTCTGTAGTGCCAGAGAAAGGGAATTTGTCAGCCAAATATGGAAAGCAAATATTGCCTTTAGTGAGTTAGTAGTGAGGAAAAGGTTTACAAAATGGTAAAGCTGTGCAATATAATTAAATTGTACAATTATTCTTACTGAATAATACTTTCGTGTGACTGCAGGATCTATAAAACCTGGGCTGGCCTCCAACTTGGAAAAAAAAAAAAAACTGAAGAACAGGTGACTGATTTTGCTATTGTACTATGAATTGCAAGTACTTTTTCTATCATATATCATGTATCAGTCCTGAAAGGAAAAAAAAAGCTTTAATGGAGCAATTTGCTGGATTTTACAAAGTTTAAAAAAATGAATATCTTTAGGTAGCTATAGATATTTAATTCAGTAAGGACAGTAGCTAAATTAAACCAGGCGAATACAAAAGGCTGCTAATACAGCTGTAACCCATTTGATGGAGAGCTATGACATGTCTTAGTAGTGAATAGGAGACTTGTGTTTTCAGCAGAGCTTCATTCCATTCCCTATAATTATGGAGGTAAAAGATTTGACAGCAGTGTGGAACATGGGAAGAAAAGTAGGGAACAAAATTATATGGAAAAACGTATTGTACTATCTTGTGAGCTTCCAATGGCTGAAAAAAACAGAATGAGTGTTTCCTATGAGTGAAAGCCATGAGGAAATTCAACATGAAATCCCCTTGATTTTTCTTTTTGCAGCAAATAAAATGCATATTTTATAAAGAAATTTTCAGACTTATTGTATGTAATAATAATTGACTATGACAGGCTCTTAAGTGTAGGTGATTTCAATTTTCACACAGATAACAGTGTGAACTTACTGCACTCTTAGAAGATATTATGAGTCCATGTGTACACTTTTAATAAGCCCTATGAATACTGTATTTAACATTCATGGACCCTTTAAGAATTTTTTTTTATTAAATTGATATCAATGTTTGAATTATAATTAAATCCACCACTGTACTTTTTTGAGCCACGGCAAATATCTCTTTTCATATCAGCAGCCCTGTAAATTTCTGTATGTTTATGCGTGTATTTAACAACTGCAAGTCTGTTCACTTCAGGATTTTTTTGCACATATTTCACCACAGATTTTTTTTATGGATTTTGAATGATATTGCCTGTATACCTAATATAGCAGTTAAGTTTTCCTGTTTTATTAGTACCGTTTTGAGATAATTCACTCACATCAAATAAGCTAGAGAATGTATTAGATTGTGATGTTTACTGATGGAAACAAATTTGAGTTTGAGCAAAATCAACAATAGGAATAGGTTCATAAACATCAAAATGACCTCTGCATAAAGCTCCTGAGAAGCATGATCTTTTAACAAGCTGTTTACCCCAAATTTAGTGAATAATACCCAATTTTTCTCAACTTCAAATACACTTGTAAAAATTTGTTATGCAGCAAACAATTTGCAAAAGGTAGTGTAGGTTGAGGTATTCTGGATATCATTCATATATGTTACAACATCATTTAATTGTCTTCATTAGTGTTATATGAGAAAAGTTTGTATTGTTCCTATCGTCTCACTACAATTTAAACAATTTGATGACAAATTTCTAAACCTAATGCATTTGTACACTATTCACACAGTGATCGACAATAAAATCAGCAATTTCCATCCACCTTACATGTATTAATAATAATAATAATAATAATTCATTACATTTATATAGCGCTTTTTATACGGTGTGGAATTGGTACTTTATTAATCAAAGGAATTCCATTTTAACTGATCAATACCAATACTCAAATTGAAACAGGAGTTGTGTTTTGAAACATGTTTTTTTAGCAGACGTTCACTCCTTCCTTCCACTTCACAGCTCCTTCTGCGTGGCACATGCCTTTTTCTTGTCTAAGACACATCCACTTCTTGTGGTGTTAGTCCATCCTAATTGTCACACGTGCACTTAGGAGGCAGTCAACAAGCCCGGAGGTGAGCGATATATTGTCTGACGAGGGGTTGAATTGTGGCACTGATATCTCTCTCTCTACATTTACAGAACCAAGGAGGAAAAATAATAATCCACACTCACCAACAACAGTCCCAATATTTGAAAATGGCTCCGCAACTTCTTCTGAGTTGATGTCACTTCTGGCCAGTCCTGATGACATCAGTTCCATCCCCACAATAATGACGTCACTTCCGGCCAGTCCAGATGGCGTATCTTCCAGTCCCTCAGTGATGACGTCACTTCTGTCCCTTCCAGAAGACATCACTTCTGTTACCAACTAACTTCCTGCCAACTCATTTCCTGTAGCCATTTTCTCTATATAAACGAGCATGTCAGCACTGTTTGTCATCGAATGTTTGATTCATTTCAATTCGCTTTGACCAAATTTGATCCAGACATTATACGGGGCAATTCCCCAAAACTTTCCAATGTTTTGATGAACTTTATTCTATCACACAGTATTATTAGGAGTAACCAGATCAGACTATTGAGATCAAACTTCCAACATGATTATTTAGATACTATTGTGTATATTACATTTCATGTAAACATTGTACAAAGTTATATATTTGGTGAAACACAAAATAAATTAAGATTAAGACTCCAACAACACCTTACGAATATTAGGACAAATAAACTAATACACCTTTAACTACACACTTTAATTACATAGTCACTCAAAGCTTAAAAATAGCACTTTTGGAATGTAATCCACAATGGACAACAAGAGCCAGGAGATACAATGAACAAAAATGGATCAGCAAATTAAACACAGTATATCCAAAAGGATTTAACTTAAAAATAAAAGCAACACAATAGTACAAGATAAATATAAATACTTAGTTGGGAAATAAGTAGATGCCTGTGATTGCCAGGCAGACTAGCCTATCTTTCAAGAGCCTGTAGTTTGGTTATACGGACACTTCCCTACTGAGTATAATAAACTATAAAGGAACATGCATCCCTTAAAAGACTTTAAAAAATTCTTCATAACATATTGGAATTGGTTGATACATGCACATCAATTCCAAGGAAAGCTTAATCCTTAAAAAGTTGGAACCCTTGGCCTAATCTTAGAAAAGAGGCCCAAACCTAAAAAATGTTTTGTTTTCATGCCTAATCTTAAGATCTCATTATAAGACATGTCCTACTCTATAACTAATCTTATTAATAGTATGCCATGTGCTTAAACTTACTGCACAGATACAATAACACATACTTATACCTAAACTTAATAAGTTTGTTCTTTATGCCTAACCTTAAAAATTCTACTATAACATATACCCAACCCTATACTTAATCTTAAAGATTGTACATTATATGTCTAAACTTAAAGGCCTATATTACAACACAAGCCTAAACCTAAAAATTTGGAACCCTTGGCCTAATCTTAAAAAAGATGCTTAAACCTAAAAAGTTAAGATTTCATGCCTAATGTTAAAATTACATGCTAAGATACATTTACTTTATGTTAATAATAGTATACCATATGCCTAAACTTAATGCACCTACAGTATATAATAACACATATTTATGCTTAAACCTAAAGACTCTGTACTTTATGCCTAATCTTAAAGAGCCTACTATAACACATATCCAATCCTATGCCTAATCTTAAAGATGATATAGGCCTTTAAGTTTAGGCCTATAATATATCATAACAGATGCATAAACCTAAAATTCGGAACCTTTGGCCTAATCTTAAAAAAGATGCCTAAACCTAAAAAGTTTTTATGTCTCATGCCTAATCTTATAATCATATGATAAAAGGAAGGCCTAAGAGAAGGTTTATGGATGTGGTGAGAGACGACATGCAGGTGGTGGGTGTGACAGAGCATGTGGGTGTCTTGATCAACGCAGTCTGCCATCTTTCGTTTGCCACACTGAAAGGATTTTCACCGGACGGAAGACATAATCTTCCGCCCGGCAGCTTCAAAGTGTTGGCCGTAGGCCCATCGTTATATTCGGGTTGCTCCATGTGCAGGCTCCTTTTCTAGATCCAAACAAGGACAGGAAAGGACTCAAACCCCACCTTCAAAAATACAGGAATAGCACAATGCCTACATACAGTTCTCATTCTCCCAACATGGATAGTGTGCTGACAGAAGACAGAAATATACTAGTCTGTGTTTAGGCTGACTATTCAATTCTCCAGTTGTCTTTGGCTCTCTAGTCCTGTGCTTGGCTCGGCAATTCTAAATGAAGACGCTGTGCCCCTGTGTACCATACTTGGTCTGCCTGTATGAATGAGTCCATAACAGTGGGCACAGAGAACAGTGACATTAAAGTTAATAACAAAACCTACTAAAACAGTTACCCTGAGAACTTGGCCTGCCGCTGGACACTCAATAAAGAGCAGGATACAAAAATAAACTGAATTGAATTGAAAAAAATGGAATTGATTTGCATCAGTCCATCATTTATCCTTCACATAACATATAAAACATCATATATATTTAATACAACTAATCTGTGTATTTAAGCAGGAAATTTTATTGTATATAACATTATAAATTACATTTTCCAAGAACAAAAACTGAATCTCATAATGAAGGAAACATATGTTTTGTGCATATACTACTCTAAATTATGAAAATCAACTGAAAAAAATGGGTCAATTCAATGAAAATACCAAAGTATGAAAAATCATTTCCATGTCTAACAAAAATGCTTCAAAAAATCTGCTACCAGATTTAGAAACTTTTTTAATAGGCAAGTTTTAGCACATGTCAATACAAACCATATCTTCCTTTTCTAACTTTAAAAAACAAAAATTCTTAATAGCATTTACTTTTTTGCCTGTTTTAAGGCAATGATTATGTTTGTCATGTTTAAAGAAAAACTTGATTGATTCTGGCATTTATCTTATAATTTAACTAGTAATCTAGGCCTAACAGTGACCTTCAGATAATTGATTCACTTAATATACACCTTACGGTTATTACAAGCTGTTTTAGATATTAAGCATTTCTAATTAAGTTAATTCTGAAAATATTTTTTCTAAGAGTAAAAGAGAATTACTTATCAAATTGCTTATAATGGCAAGATGGTTGTCTGGGTAAATAGCACCCTAAATTAAGGGTGAAAAGCTCCACTGGAAATCTCTAGAAGAGTGACACAAACAGAAATAGAGCAACTAGACATGCCAGTGTGGGGACAGAGGGATATTAGGGGCAGTATACCCTTTAAATGTGTTTGGTTCCACAGAATACAATACTTAGGAATAACAATATAGAAAAGACAGAAATGAGGCCTTTTTGCAAACATGTATCATTCTTCCAGGATGCCAAGGGGGATTAGAACTCAAAACCTTTCATAGCTGCCTGACGTGTCATGTAGAGACGTTAGAGAAAGCAAGCAAGAACTTTCAGGGTCTCCTTGCCAACTAATGTTAGCAAATTGCTGGGTAGGCTGAAAATAAGAAGCCCATTGTAAAGTCAGCTCAGAAGGACTGCGTAGAGCAATCCCTATAAAGCTACAGGAATTAAGAATACTTGTGAGACCAGGCTTTTAAAATGATGACTAATTTTAAAATGGAACAGCGAAGCCAGAATTTGATAGAATTAATTGATAATGTTCTAGATCATACTGTATAACTGAATCCAGGGCTTGTCAAGAAATTAACTAAGTAAGTGGTTAATAGCCACTTGATGCTATAAACATGGGGCTAGAGGCAGAAAGAGAAAAGCTCAACTAATTTAAGGTAGAAGCCAGAACAGAAAGAAAGATTCAGGAATCAAGCGTGTACTCGAGCCTACGCATGAGATGAGCAAGCAAGGAGAACCCCACTTGGTAGACAGGGTTTCTACCTCTGTGAAGGCAGGTCCAGAGAGTGTATACTCTGTTTTTATCACTACCTGGTATTTACTTTTAAAATAAACACACCACATTTGTACACATTGCCCTCCTTGTCTTTTATTCTGGATGCAGTGTCTCTCTGGAGGCCCCCTACTATTACAATATGACAAGAAATTGAAGGTAAAGGAAATGACTTTTCTGCGTTTCCCATTTATAGCTTATTTCTTACATGAAAACAAACTAATTGCCAGCCTAGCTTTAAACAATCTGTTTCAAACAGCAGAGGGAATTGTAGAAATGATATTAGAAATGATATGCAAAAAAGTCTCACCAGCCTAATTACAGTTACTTGAAAGTGGATTGTAGTGTATAAATCTTTTTTAATAATTACCAGATAGCAGATATTTGAGTTAATAAGGAACATGCTGCACTGGTAAATAATACAGGAAAAAGATTAATCCTGTGGGATGTGGGATTTTGGTCACATACACATTCAGAGCCAGAACTTTTTATAAAACCATCCATGGAAATAAGAATATCCATCCATCTAATTATTAAACACAGATAATGCAATTTCCAGGTTGTCAGAAGCTGAAGCATATCTTGGCAGCACTGGGCTGAAGGCAGAAACCAACTCTGGATGAAATGCCAAGCTATAGAAAGTCAAAGTACAAAAAGAGTAAATAGAAAATTATGTTTTAGTCAAATGAAAAGATTTGCTAAATTTTGCATTAATAGGTATAATGTATGCCTTCTTTCCATTCCATTATGTTTCCATGGAAGAAAATGGCACACCTGGACAAGTAACATCTTCTTAATGAAATGCAAAAAGGAAAATCTTATCCTGAAAGGCATCTTGATAAGGATTCCGACCATAGACACTTATAATATTTGTAGAGCAACTTTGTACTAGCACATCTGAAAGGCTAAGAAACCACCTAATCAAAATTTTCTATAATATTAAAAAGAACACACAAGAAAAGATCCAAGACCTCAACCCTGTTTCTTGGAAATGACTCACAGGATATGGTAAAGGAACTACATCTATATTACTAAAGACTCCAGAATCTCCTTATTGTTAACACAAAGAAAAAGCTGCATAGACTGCGAGATAAAGCTGGACACTTAACAGCAAAAAGCAAAGAGCAACAGACTCGTATTGTTAATCTCTCCTCATACACACCAAATGAAGCAGAGATTTCATTACTTACAAAAGGACTCTTATTCTGCCCTGCAAAGCCCATTGACAAAATCAGACTCTGAAGTGATATGGAAAAATTCTTCAGAAAATTCAGACTTAAAGAATTTTTCCACAAGAAAGAAAACGGCGACACACAGGAACCAACAACAAGCTGTTATAATAACCCCACTAATAAATCTACATCCACACCAGAACCCGGAAGAAACTCCACTCTGGATAATTATATACATTGCTTCCAACAGAGAGTCGAAATAGGGATCCTAAACAGACAGCAAAATCGGATAAACAACATCACTTTTCACAAGTGAAGAGCCACACATTCACTAAGGGAAAATGCAGAGATCATTATTAAACCAGCAGACAAATGGGGTGCTTTAGTTATCATGAACACATCTGACTATATACAGTAGGCACAAGGGCAATTTTCCAATACTACACATTATTACATACTACAGGAAGACTCTACAGATCTCTACAAGAAAGAACAAAAAAAGATAGTAAGTAGCTTTCCTCTTGACACCAGGGATGATGACAGCAGTTTAATTCCTGAGAACTCCAAAATGTGTTACTTCTACATGCTTCCTAAGATCCACAAAGAATGGAACACAGACAAGCCTATAATCTGTAACATATTACAACGTGGTTTAATTCTTTGAGGTCTGAATATTTTTTCGGCTGTCAGAGCAGCTGCTAGCTGCCGGAGCTGTCTTCACACAGGCGCCAACCGCCAGAGCTAAAGGCTGATCTAGCGAGAGAATGAAGCAATTGTGTAAAGCAAAATACTCCATGGACAATATTTTGCGTATTTTTACTGAAATGGCACTGATTTATCTTAATCCAATTTTGATGCAAGTGATCTGGAGATCGAAAATGAAAGTGATGTATCAGCATCAGCTGATTAGTACCCAGCCGATCGTAGTATCACTCCTGTGTGATGTTATAAGTTGACATCTGCCTCAAAAGAGTTAAATAGAGACAAGAGTTTTATGACCAGATATGAGGAATATTTACATCTCTCTGATGACCCAGACAATTTGACTACCGATCCACTTTGTATGGAAAACTCATCAAACACTTTAAAAGACTTTGTTGGACAATTACCTTATCAAAATATCTTGACTATACATTGTTCACCTTTCCTGCTAAATGAATCTTAGGCTGGAGAGGTCATTTCATTTTTTACATTGAAGATGACCCACTTAAAGGTTTTCCAATGCTGCCTCTGTCCTAGTGTGTATGTATACACTGGGAATTTCAGTTTCTGTACTACCACCTGAAGGGACCTGAGCTGCCCCATTAGCTTGTATATTGTAATTTGTTCCATTAGTCCATAAATTTGCTACACTTCTCATTGCTTCCATTTTCCTAATTTTATCATTATAATAAAGAATCAATACAGTTAAGTGGGAGAGAACAAGAGCAATGTTATTTCTTATTTATCCTTTCTACCCCACTAACTGTAAGTACCAACATAACATAACAATATGCTCCAGAGCCGCAACACCTGGCAAAAATATGAAATCTAGGTCAAACCTATCATAAGTAACTATTTACTACCTTAACTTAAACCTACAAAATGTTAACAAAAGTTCAGAAGCAATGTCACTATGACCAAACAGTGAACTTTCTGAGCTGGAATTTCAAAGGTCTCAATCATGAATTAAAGATCTAAACAGATCTAAATGCCAAAGTAGTATTTTTACAGGAGACTAGTTTAATAATAAAGGACTAGTTTCAGTTTTAAAGAGATTGGATTGGCCATATTTTTCACTCCAACTATACAAAGAAAACTAAGGGCGTGGGAATCTTAATACGCAGAATTACTCCATTGGTAGTGTCAGATGTAATATCTGATCCTAAAGGGCAATATGTCATGGTGATGGGCAATATTCAATACTGAAGTGGTTGTGATAATTATCTTTGCACCTAACATGGATGATAGAGATTTCATCCAAAATATATTCACATCTATTCCTAATGTGAATACTCATAAAATTATAATGGCAGGAGACTTTAATTGTGTTTTAAATGCAGAGCTAGATAGGTCTTCAGCTACAGTGGCAGGAACATGTATTATTGCAAAAATAATTGCACAGTGTAATTAATCATAACTTATCAGACCCATGAAGGGTTTTAAAGTCTAACCTCAGAGCATATTGCTCCTTCTCAGTAGTACATCATTGTTACTTAATAATCTAATATTTCTTCATAGACAATTTTTTGCCCATTATTAAATCAAAGTTGGATACTATTGTTATCTCTGACCACACCCCTCTGATCATGGAGCATAAATCACTATTCCCTACACACTCATCTCGTAGCTGGTGTCTTAACCCCCTGTCATTAGCTGATGAGAACTGTATAGAATTTATATCCAAGCAATTTGATCATTTTCTTGAAACAAATGCATCCTCAGAGGTCTCTGCAGGAATGCTCTGGGAAACTCTGAAAGCATTTTTAAGAGAACAGATTATTTTATACCTTTCTCACAAAAATAAATTGGAAACAAAGAAGGTGTTTCAGTTAATCAGTGAAATTACCAGAATATAATATAATATGTCATGTCCCCAAATGAGGTACTTTATAGTAAAAGGGTTTTTAATCAGAATTTAATATCTTGACAGCTATAGAAATGGAAAAGCTCATCTTTAAATTGCAACATCATTTTTATTAACATGGAGAAAAGGCCAATGAAATCTTAGCCTAACAAATCCACAAGCAGGAAGTCCTCAATGCAATAACAGTTATTACCAACACAGACGGAGATAAAATCATTGACCATAAAATAATATATTACAGAAGGACTATAAGTCCTTACATTCTACGCATCCTTATATTCTACTCAGTTTAAAGAAGATAAGACACAATCTAATGAGTTTTTTTGATTCATTACAAAAATCTCAGCTAGACACTTTTAGTGCAATGAAACTGGATAAACCTCTGGCACTCTCAGAAATACTAGACGCTATAAACTCACTTCAGAATGGGAAAGCAGCTGGCACTGATAGCTACCAAGTGAATTTTATAAAAAAAAAATCAATAAGTTAGCTCCACTATTATTAACAAAATTTATATAAGCTACAAAATTCTACCTCAAACTTTTAACCAAGCATTAATTACCATCTTTCTTGATAAAAATAAGGACTTACTACAATGTGTATCACACAGGCCAATTTCACTCCTGAATAATGAAGATACTCTCCAAAGATCTAACCAGAAAAACTGAGAAGGTGCTTCCTTCTGTAATATCACAATATTAAACCAGATTTATTAAAGTTAAACAAAACACTTAGCTTCTAATCTTCAACGTTTGTTTAATATAATATATTCATCCATTAAATCTAACAGCCCAGATACGTATCTTATTATCTTTGGAAGCAGAAAAAAAAGTTGATATGGTTGAAAGGGACTACTTATTCACCACATTGCACAAATTTAGGTTTGGCCCAAACATATGTGCATGGCTCAAACTACTCTATACCAATCCAAAAGCCTCAGTTTGTATTAGCATTATTTCAAGCTACTTCAAAATAGAATGTGGTATTCTACAAGGATGCATCCTCCCATCATTGCTCTTTGCAATCACCATTGCACCATTGGCTGTTTAGTTTCAAAATGCCTTAGTGATAAAGGAGATTTTCAGAGAAGGACTAGAAAATATCACTCTATGCAGATGATATGATACTGTACATATCTGACCCCCGGAATTCAATGCCAGCAGTCCTAAAAGAACTAGCAGATTTCCAAATGATATCTGGACTCAAAATCAATTTGAATAAAAGTGTGCTTTTTCCAGTGAACTCTTTAGCACACAACATTAAACTAGAAACCTTCTCATTTACCTTAGCAGATCAGTTTAATATCTATGGGTGAAGATCACAAGTAAATATACTGTCTGCATGGAAAAAATTAATCAAGACATGAATAGATAGTCTACATTTCATGTTAGCAGGGAGAATCAACACTGTCAAGATGAACATCATTCCCAAGCTTCTTGTTCTATTTCAAAGCATCCCATATACGTTTAACAAAAACATTTTTTATGATATTAGATTCAATTATAACCTCATCTATTTGGAATTCAAAACATCCACACATCGAAAGGGTGACTCCACAATGACCTAAATCAGAAGGAGGCATGGCACTGCCTAACTTTCAGTTTTATTACTGGGTGGCAAATATACATGCCATAAAGACCTGGGGCCTCATGTATAAACACTATATACGCACATAAATGTTGCATATGCTCATTTCCATACTGACATCGCAATGTAGAAAAACTAAACTTGGTGTAAAGCCACACACATTCTCACGGCAGCACAACACATTGCATACACACTTTTTCTGCTCGTTTTTGCAAACTGGCAGCACTCAGCATCAAAGCAGTACTATTGTTTCTGTGTGGTTCAAATTCTTTTTTAGATTCACATCCCTGATGCAGCTTTACCAAATACACTGAAATTAAACTCATATCATTTATAAATTTGATTGTTATCAACCTGTAACAATACAGTGAACTATAAACGCATATAATCAGTCCATCAAGGTGCTCTTGGTAGAGCTGTTTGCATTTATAAGTACAATGACCTCACTGTAAACTTGCACTACAGCTGTAATAAAGTATCTATCTATCTATCTATCTATCTATCTATCTATCTATCTATCTATCTATCTATCTATCTATCTATCTATCTATCTATCTATCTATCTATCTATCTATCTATCTATCTAATATTGCACAACCTGAGCCACTTTATGAACCATTTGCATTATTTGCACTATATGCACATGTATATTGTACTAATGCTTTCATATTGTATACTTTAAGTTGTTTTTTATTGTATTATTATTGTTTTATTATTTTATAGGAAAATAATTTATGGAGAATTTGCATATTGAATCTCATTGTACAATACAATAACAACAAAGGAATTCAATTCAATTCAATAGAAAAGTGCATATTTACAGATGACGACGACTGGCTTCTAAGTCGATTTAGATTTCCAATAGTTATCTTCTTGGAGCTCTTAATGTAATTTTTAAGATGAAATGCATTAAAGTATGTATATTACATTATACAAATACATTTTTAACTTCATTTAAATAATGTATTATTAATAATTAATTGTATGGGCACGGTGGTGCAGCAGTAGCGATGAGCTGGCACCCGTCCAGGAATTGTTCCTGCCTCGTGCTGTACGCTTGCTGGGACTGGCGCGACTCTGAATGCATAGATGGATGGAATAATTAAACATGTACTACGAAGATATTTCAATGTTCCTTAAAAGTTTTGAAAAATATGCGTTCTAAGATTACAGATAGTTTGACATTTATTACAAAGCTTAGTTGTATGGCAGTTGGTTATGTGGAGAAAGAAAAGAAGGGCAGGAATTGGGGGTTGGTATATTTGAAAGAGACAGTACTGCTGCACTAATTTTTTTCTTCAAGGGTTGTACATGTCCCAGCAAGCATCATGTGGGAGGCAGGAACAATATCTGGATAGAGTGCCACTGCACCACCATGCCTCCATGTTTAATACATGCTTTAATTCATGTAATCATGAAAAGATATTAAGTGTACATCTTAGTATTAAAATTGTTCAGAGAGCTGTAATATCATCAATGTAATGTATTTTAAGTCTAAGAAGCAGGTAGTGATTCACACACATAGAGCACATAAAGGAACACATAGAACACAAAGCATTTAATGTGCTTTAGTTACGATGGAATCCGAGAAACTCTTGTAAATTAAACATTGATTTTAACATTGAAAGTTTGCATTGTTCTACTTTAATGACAAAATAAACTATGAGATTAAAGTGGTTATTTCAACCTTTTTTCACTTTGCCCTATTTTTTTTCTTTTCTCTGTACCCTAATACTCGCTTTTTCACAGTGACTTTGATATCTGACCACTTCTTTTTTATTTTCGGGCACTTTTCAACTTTCTGAACTTGAATGTTTGAGTTTCTCCCCATTCTGTATCACTCTTCCAACTTCCTTTTGTTGTTTATACCACTGTTATTGTTACCACTGCTTAAGCCAACAAATAGTACGTATTTCCTTGCCTCCACCTTGCATTCACTGAAATTCCTTTTTTCACCTGCTTTTGCCATTGTCTTGTAACCAAACACTGATTGGAAGGTGATATTTAAATTGATTTGCATATTAAAATACACAAAATTATGGAAGGAGTCGGGGTGGGACAGCAGTTATGTGCATGTGTGTTACTTTTCATGCTGACTGGGATTTATGGAGCAGAAGTGCATGGAAGTTGGCTTATACAAGGTTTTGTGCATCTGAATTTTTTTGTGTATATGCACATTTCCAATTTTTTATCGGTACACCATGTTTTATTGTGAATTCTACACACAGCATTATGCATGAGGTCCCTGGATATTGACACAAATTGATGAATATAAACACAAGCTTAGTCTGCAACAGAATTAAAATCTTGCAGTACTTCCTTTATATTCTGTGGTCTGTGGCCCAATAAATACAAATTATCGTCAATACACTAATAATCCAATTGCCCTTCATTCACTCAGAATATAGAACCAATGTAGGAAGCACTTTAAGACAGGGAAGCTCTTATCTGTTGCATCTCTGCATGACAACCATCTTTGTCCACCCTCTTAAACATACACAGTATTTAATATTTGGAAAATATCCAGGATTAAAACACTTAGAGATTTGTACATAGGTAATGTCTTTGCATCCTATGAACAATTAAGCTTTAAATTGAAGTCCTCATCAACACAACTTTTCTACTACTTTCAAATTATAAACTTTGCTGTATAGAACCTGCCCAATTTTCCTCACCTCCCACCTATTTCTAATCCAGAATAAATATTTAACAGTCTTGAAGATTCATATATTTTCATATATACACATTTTAAAGTTCCTTCCTTTCAAAGATCACAATAGGGAAAGGTTCACTTAAAATTTCAAATAAGGAGCGAAAGGCAGCAATGCACAGAATACACTTTAGTTTATGTGCAAAACACTCAATAATTCAATGTAAAATATTTTATCTAGGGCATTTATCTGGTTAAAAGTTGTCCAAAATGTATCCTGGGCAAGATTCAACCTGTAAATATATTGCAGTCTTGCTCCAGCCTCACTGGGCCACATGTTTTGGTAGTGCACAAAATTAACATCATTTTGGACAAAAATATTTGAATGTTTATCAGGCAGCCTTGGTGTCACAATCACTCCTAACCCATTAACAACCATGTTTGGCTTAAAGTGGAGAAGGACAAACAGACTATAGTTGCCTTTACCTAACTACTTCCATGTAGAATTATCTCGCTCATCTGGAAGAATCCCACCCCACCACTTTTAAATCAGTGGGTAACTGATGTTCTATATTATTTGAAACTGAAAAAAATGAAGCTTCTTTTTCAGAGAAAGTGATACTCTTTCTTCTTGTACTGGTTGTTGCCTCTCCTCTCTTTCTCCTGGGTGGAGGTTGAATTTTGCTTTTTTTAGTTTGACTTGATTGTATTTAATGTTGTTTGCCTTTTAATTAAAATGAATAAAATACAATAAAAAAAGCATGATGTTTGTTAGAGAGCAAGAAGTGACCACGTAATTGTACAAAATCTTTTTGTTTATCTTGATGATTGCATTTATTTCAGTTTTGTCTTTGTCTTCCCCATGTAGGTTTGGATTTTTTTTCTCCCTGAATAATAAACACCATCATTTAAAAACTGCATTTTGTGTTTACTTGTGTTATATTTGACTAATGGTTAAATGTGTTTGATGATCAGAAACATTTTGTGTGACAAACATGCAAAAGAATAAGAAATCAGGAAGGGGGCAAATAGTTTTTCACACCACTGTGTATATATATATATATATATATTGTTTTTTTCTGTCTCTTTTTTCAGGAGAGTCTCAAGAAACATTCAATGAAAGTAACACTCCTAAATGGAAGCAGAAGGCATTAATATGTGGCTGACAAGGAACAACTGCGACAAGAGAGATAACCCTATTGGTCATATGACCTCAGCCCATTGTTAAAGAAGGGTGAAACCCAATCACTGACAGTTCCCTTCCAGCAGATTCAGAAGACTCAACTCCCCCATAACAACTGAAGGCATCACAGCAAAACAAGTCCCTGCATTGATTATAGGGAAAGAGACAGTTATTCAGAGGCTGCCAAACAATGTATTTGTTAATTCAAATAAGTTACTGGGATAAGGTACTGCTTGAAGAAATTTTGATTGTATGAATTTTCCTGACTTAATATTTAGGCTTTGTCTTTACTACTTTGATGCCACGTGGAACAATTTTAATTGGAAGAAACGAATTCTACCTTCAATATGAATATATGGTAATATTACTTGAAACTGGGAAAACACAAGTATTTATAATAAAAGACATCAACCCTCGTTCTAATGCTATGAAATACTGCAATCTTTTAAAGATAATATTCTTTATTTTTATCTCCAGAGCAACAGATGACCTAATTATATTTTCCCTTTTTTATATTTTTGCCATTCAGAAGAGGGATAAAGATGGGAAAAATATACAGGAATAGGCTGAGTAACCAACAAAGAATAGGAATCTCTAAAAGAATGAAAAATTAGGTAATTTCTGTTTACTATGTTGTTATACAACATAAAAAAATGGCCAAATTTCTTTTAATTAATTTTGATTAGAAATAAAAAATAATGTTTAGCTTTGATCTTTAATTAAAAAAAATAGGTTTTATAAGTTGCAAAGATTTAAAACTAAATGCATAATTAAAACAGAAAATATATTTAATGATTCTTTAAATCCAGCCATATGGACAATTAGAGGTCACATGGCTTTTCCAAATACATTAAATAATTAATGTCACACTGGGTTACATTAACAGTTATAATGTGTTGACTGTATAACTAATTTGCTAGCATATACAAATTTAATCTATTAATAGCTGTAATCCTTCTTATCATTCATGTAATTGCAATAACAAAAACAGGTACACACAATTTTGAGAAATGTATTAACTGTCTTAATATTGTCGTGGCATGCCTGAAGACTTTGGCAGAATTAAATTACAGCGAGGTGTGCTAGTATACTGGGAAAAGGGTGAAGTGCTTGGGCTGAAATGGAAGGACAATAAAGATGTTTGTCTACTTAGCACTTTACATAATGCTGCTACAGTCATTTAATAGGCAAAAGGCAACAAGCAGGTTACAAAGCCTTATGCTGTGGTTGACTACATTAGCATGGTGGGCACCATAAATTGTGTGAATCAACAATTCACTTTCAACCCCATTATGCAGAGGCAACAAAAGAAATACTACAAAACATATTCAAAGTCACTGTCTTCAAAGGCCAGTTCCAACTCCTTGCACAAATTAATCGAAATTGCTGGGTGGTCTTCTCTCCCGCTTCTGTCCTGCAGTGGGAGTTGAGGGCACATCAGCAGGGCTTGGGAGTTCTGTGTTGTCAGATAGCGCAGCAGAGATGTTTTGTGCTGCACTGGCAGGTGGTACAACCGTGATGTTAAATTCACCTTGGATGTACTGTTGTTCAGTGCAGCAGGTGTGTTCTACACTGGTCAACTGTAGGCAAGAAGGCAAACCTCCTCATGTCGTGATGTAGATGTATCAGTTTCTTTGCTGTTTGTGTTTACTGAAGTGGCGCTGCAAAGTGCGTTCCAGGTCTGAATCTCAGCTTTGAGGCTATCCCTTCACTGCTGCTTCACAACGCCTCTATGATCTGGTGGAACAGTACATTTGGAATGCATTCGTCTTATACAAATTAAAGGCTGGTGAAACTGTATCTCATGGAAACTTTACATGTCAGCTTGAAGAACAAATCACTTGTGCACATCCATCGTCCACACTATCACTAAATAGACGCAGTTGACCCAGCACATCATGAATCAATCCAGAGCATTTTATTGGTAGAAATTTTATTGGTTATATAAATGCAACAGAAAAATAAACAGAATCCAACTCATACATGTGCAGTGTGCTGATCAGAAAATGGTGTCTTTCACCGTGCTTTAAGATTTACCACACAAAGGACTCATTTTGAGACTGTTTTGGCATCTTTAGTAGTATTATTATTACTGCTATTATTATTTTCATTATTATTCATTTCATATTATTATTTTTATTCATCATTGCAATTATTATTTGTGTTATTGTTATACTTTTGAGAATGAATACAAATGTAATTTTTTATGCCAAAAAAAACTGCAACACTTTTTATATGGTTTTTGGAATGAAATGCAACACTAAGGAGGTTAAATAAGGTATAATTCCAGTTTTCAAGGTAATACAAAAATTATGATTTTTTAAAAAATAGTTTTAGTAATGGAATTATCTACCAGGAAATATTTGAGAAGTCTAATCAGTCATAGCATTAAAATCAAGGCTAAAGACTCATTATATTACAATAGCGTACTCTTATTAGAACTGCTGATGAACCCGTTTGTAGTTCTCTCTTATATGGCTTTTCACTTAACTGTAGTAATTGTTTTTGATTTTCCATTACTAAATCCTCTTCATTTTCTTTCTGTTTTCTGTGTCTGCAATACAATATAGCCTGCACGGAAGTGGATATGATATATAGGATTTATAGTTGTAGTATTACTATGAACTTGCATGGTAGAGTATATAGAATTCACACTGGAATATATGACTGACTAAAAATATAAATAGGATTAATTTTAAATTTTAAACATTCTGTTGATTTTATGTTACATTTTCTATTCTCCGTTTTTCCATTTTTAACATTGATACCCTGAGTCCTAAATATGTTATAGATGCTATACTAAGTTTATGTGATATGCAACAGTATAAAGCAGCTAAAGGAATCAGAACTTGCTTCTTTTTTAGATTATAATGTTTTAGTTCATAATACATTAGGGATCCTGAAAAATAAATCCCATCCATCCATCCATTTCCGCTTATCCGAGATCGGGTCGTGGGGGCAGCAGCTTGAGCAGAGATACCCAGACTCCCTGGCCACTTCTTCTAGCTCTTCCGGGAGAATCCCAAGGCGTTCCCAGGCCAGCTGAGAGACATAGTCCCTCCAGTGTGTCCTGGGTCTTCCCCGGGGCCTCCTCCCGGTTAGACGTGCCCAGAACACCTCACCAGGGAGGCGTCCTGGAGGCATCCTGATCAGATGCCCGAGCCACCTCATCTGACTCCTCTCGATGCAGAGGAGCAGCGGCTCTACTCTGAGCCCCTCCCGGATGACTGAGCTTCTCACCCTATCTTTAAGGGAAAGCCCAGACACCCTACAGAGGAAACTCATTCCAGCAGCTTGTATTCGCAATCTCGTTCTTTCTGTCACTACCCATAGCTCATGACCATAGGTGAGGGTAGGAATGTAGATCGACTGGTGAATTGAAAGCTTTGCCTTGCGGCTCAGTTCCTTTTTCACCACGACAGACCGATGCAGAGCCCACATCACTGCGGATGCCACACCGATACGCCTGTCGATCTCCCGCTCTATTCTTCCCTCACTCGTGAACAAGATCCCAAAGATACTTGAACTCCTCCACTTGGGGGAGGATCTCGCTCCCAACCCTGAGAGGGCATTCCACCCTTTTTCAGCTGAGGACCATGATCTCGGATTTGGAGGTGCTGATTCTCATCCCAGCCGCTTCACACTCAGCTGCGAACCGATCCAGAGAGAACTGAAGATCATGGCCTGATGAAGCAAACAGGACAACATCATCTGCAAAAAGCAGTGACCCAATCCTGAGTCCACCAAACTGAACCCCCTCAACGCGCTGGCTGCACCTAGAAATTCTGTCCATAAAAGTTATGAACAGAATTGGTGACAAAGGGCAGCCCTGGCGGAGTCCAACTCTCACTGGAAATGGGTTTGACTTACTGCCGGCAATGCGGACGAAGCTCTGACACCGATCGTACAGGGACCGAACAGCCCTTATCAAGGGGTCCGGTACCCCATACTCTCGGAGTACCCCCCACAGGATTCCCCGAGGGACATGGTCGAACACCTTTTCCAAGTCCACAAAACACATGTAGACTGGTTGGGCAAACTCCCATGCACCCTCCAGGACCCTGCTAAGGGTGTAGAGCTGGCCCACTGTTCCACGACCAGGATGAAAACCACACTGTTCCTCCTGAATCGAAGGTTCGACTATCCGACGGACCCTCCTCTCCAGGACCCCCAAATAGACTTTTCCAGGGAGGCTGAGGAGTGTGATCCCTCTGTAGTTGGAACACACCCTCCGGTCCCCCTTCTTAAAGAGGGGGATCACCACCCTAGTCTGCCAATCCAGAGGCATTGTCCCTGATGTCCATGCAATGTTGCAGAGGCGTGTCAACCAAGACAGTCCTACAGCATCCGGACGTATCTCATCCACCCCTGGGGCCCTGCACCAAGGAGTTTTTTGACCACCTCGGTGACCTCAGTCCCAGAGATGGGGGAGCCCGCCTCCGAGTCCCCGGGCTCTGCTTCCTCATTGGAAGGCATGTTAGTGGGATTGAGGAGGTCTTCGAAGTACTCCCCCCACCAACCCACAACGTCCCGAGTCGATGTCAGCAATGCACCATCCCCACCATATACAGTGTTGACACTGCACTGCTTCCCCCTCCTGAGACGCTGGATGGTGGACCAGAATCTCATTGAAGCCGTCCAAAAGTCGTTCTCCATGGCCTCTCCAAACTCCTCCCACACCCGAGTTTTTGCCTCAGCAATCACCAAAGCCGCATTCTGCTTGGCCTGCCAGTACCTATCAGCTGCCTCCAGAGTCCCACAGGACAAAAATGTCCTGTAGGACTCCTTCTTCAGCTTGACGGCATCCCTCACCGCAGGTGTCCACCAACGGGTTTGGGGATTGCTGCCACGACAGGCACCGACCACCTTACGGCCACAGCTCCGGTCAGCCGCCACAACAATAGAGGCATGGAACATGGCCCATTCGGATCTCAATGTCCCCCACCTCCCTCGGATGTGGTCGAAGTTCTGCTGGAGGTGGGAGTTGAAGCTACTTTTGACAGGGGACTCTGCCAGACGTTCCCAGCAGACCCTCACAACACGTCTGGGCCTATCAGGCCTGACCGGCATCCTCCCCCACCATCGAAGCCTACTCACCACCAGGTGGTGATCAGTTGACAGCTCCGCCCCTCTCTTCACCCGAGTGTCCAAGACATGTGGCCGCAGGGTCCGACGACACAACCACAAAGTCGATCATCAAACTGAGGCCTAAGGGTGTCCTGGTGCCAAGTGCAAATATGAACACCCCTGTGCTTGAACACGGTGTAAATCCCTTTGAACTGATATACTATTTGGCAAAATGCTCTCAAAAAATATGATATGAAAAATTATTTTATTTTTGATAAAATGTACTGAAACCAGTTTTTTTTTAAATCAACTTATACTTATGACTGTCATTTGTTATTTTTTCTATGCAGATGGGATTGTTTTTAATTGTAATTCATTTCATTTTTGATTAATTTTCTTTATATTAAAGATGTGTTAAATATCCCAGGTTCTGTTGGCCACAATCAATGTATATTTCACCAATAAAGAAAACAAGATTCCTGAACATAAGCATCAGTTCAAGGCATGCTTTTAGGAAATGATTTATGATGCAGTCCACAATTATTAAACTGAAGCTGGACTGTAGCACAGTGCAAGTGTCCCTCTAATAATGGCATTAGGATATGACTATTGAGATGCTGGCTTCCCTGTGAACATTTTACAATCAGAATGGTTGTGTTTTTCTAAATTAATACACCACAGGCCAACCTATCTGTTTGTCATGGAAACTCTGTAACAATAACACATACAGTGATCCCTCGCTATATCGCACTTCGACTTTCGTGGCTTCACTCCATCGCGGATTTTAAATGTAAGCATATCTAAATATATATCACAGATTTTTTGCTGGTTCGCGGATTTCTGCGGACAATGGGTCTTTTAATTTATGGTACATGCTTCCTCAGTTGGTTTGCCCAGTTTATTTAATACAAGGGACGCTATTGGCAGATGGCTGAGAAACTACCCAACCAGAGCACGTATTATGTATTAAATAAAACTCCTCTTGCATTTAACTCCCTTCTCCATCTCTTATTTATATAGATATTTACTTCTCCCCTTCTTTTGTCTAATGTTGCCTTATTAAAAAGCTTAAAGCAATTTTCCTTTAGCTAAGCTCTCCTTCTCAGGGGTGGGGTTTGATTTGTCTTCAAATTTGTTGGGTTATAAATTGATCTGTTTGTATGGAATGATTACAATGAAAATTAATAAAATAAAAATATTTAAAAAAAATAAATAAATAAAACTCCTCAATGATATACGATATGCTTCCCACACGGTGCTTCGCATACTTGAAAGCCCAAACAGCATGTATTGATTTTTGATTGTTTGCTTTTCTCGGTCTCTCTCTCACTCTCTCTGACGTTCTCTGCTCCTGACGGAGGAGGTGTGAGCAGAGGGGCTGTTCGCACACTGGCCTAGAGGATACGGACGCTCCTCTAAAAAATGCTGAAAGACTACCTTCACATCGCTCCCTTCCTTACAGCTGCTTTGTCCGGTGGTGCTTCGCATACTTAAAAGCCCGAACAGCCCTATTGATTTTTGATTGTTTGCTTTTCTCTCTCTCTCTCTCTGACATTCTCTGCCCCTGACACGCACTCCTTTGAAGAGGAAGATATGTTTGCATTCTTTTAATTGTGAGATGGAACTGTCATCTCTGTCTTGTCATGGAGTACAGTTTAAACTTTTGACTAAAGGGTGTTGTTTCATGTCTAGAGGGCTCTAATAATGTTAAAAAACGTATTTAGAAGGCCGTAAACAGGTTTTCTATGCTCTAACAGTGAAAATTTTCGATTTATAAATAAAGAATACTACTTCACGAAAATTCAATTATCGCGGTAGAGTCTGGAACGGATTAACTGTGATAAACGAGGGTTTACTGTATAGAAAAACAAATGGAAGTTTTTGGTCAAAACTGTCCTGAAAAAATATACATTTACAGCTGTCAAAAATAGAGTATTTTAATATTTTTGGAATATTAACACCCACCCTTTTGAACCCAACCCAATAAAGCTCTGCAAGGAAATAGCAAAAGAAACACAAATATTAAGAGGAAAGTCAATGTGAGGATACCTACCATCTAACCATGGACTAACTTTACCAATGACTTCCACCTTTCCATATTGGGACCAAATTACCTGCTGATTTATGCTGCAGACAGTACAAGTAGAAGTAAATTAACATTTCCATAATGTAAAAGAAGAAGAGTCAGGGGATTTGCAATGAGAGGCTAAAGAGTTTTTTGTAGTGATTGTACAGTAAGAGGGTAATACTTTAGATATTAATGTCACTGCATTAGTAGAAATAATGGAAGACAGAAAATTAGAGCTAACAGATCATAAAGCTTTCCCAGAACATGTGCAAAAATGTTCCAGGAGCATTTATCATAGATAAATGCCACTTAGATCAATAGCCAGGCCCATAGCATGATATTTACAGAGAGTAACATATAGACGGTGTACAAATTTGAACTGAATTTTTTGATAGTTTCAGTTCTTCGAGAAAAAAGTAATACAGTAATCCCTCCTCCATCGCGGGGGTTGCGTTCCAGAGCCACCCGTGAAATAAGAAAATCCGCGAAGTAGAAACCATATGTTTATATGGTTATTTTTATATTGTCATGCTTGGGTCACAGATTTGCGCAGAAACACAGGAGGTTGAAGAGAGACAGGAACGTTATTCAAACACTGCAAACAAACATTTATCTCTTTTTCAAAAGTTTAAACTGTGCTCCATGACAAGACAGAGATGACAGTTCCGTCTCACAATTAAAAGAATGCAAACATATCTTCCTCTTCAAAGGAGTGCGTGTCAGGAGCAGTGACTGTCACAGAGATAGCCCTATTGATTTGTTTGCATTTCTCTCTGTTTGGCTTTTAAGTATGCGAAGCACCGCGGCACAAAGCTGTTGAAAGCGGCAGCTCACACCCCCTCCGTCAGGAGCAGATAAAGAGAGAGAGAGAGAGACAGAGAGAGACAGAGTTTGTTTTTCAAGCACAAATCAATACGTGCCCTTCGAGCTTTTAAGTATGCGAAGCACTGTGCAGCATGTCCTTTCAGAAAGCAGCTGCACAAAAGATAGCAACTTGAAGATAATCTTTCAGCATTTTTAGACGAGCGTCCGTATCGTCTAGGTGTGCGAACAGCCCCCCTGCTCACACCCCCTACGTCAGGATCACAGATAGTCAGCGCAAGAGAGAGAGAGAAAAGTAAGTTGGGTAGCTTCTCAGCCATCTGCCAATAGCGTCCCTTGTATGAAATCAACTGGGCAAACCAACTGAGGAAGCATGTACCAGAAATTAAAAGACCCATTGTCCTCAGAAATCCGCGAACCAGCAAAAAATCCGCGATATATATTTAAATATGCTTACATATAAAATCCGCGATGGAGTGAAGCCGCGAAAGGCGAAGCGCGATATAGCGAGGGATCACTGTATTTGTTGAACTGTTTTAACCGCCACATTCTCTCGTTTTTATTGGATTATTTATTTATTTGTTAGTAGAACATCTTGAAATGCACTTGACATTTGAACATTTTTTTTGGATTGATTTTAATAAAAACACTTGTCACCTTTACACCTACACCTTGCTTTAAGTGTGAGTCTTCATTTGCCTAGCTCATCTCGGTGTATGACTATTGATGGTTTTTGGGTTTGAAAGGCTCCCGGAGCAACAAGGGCACATAGAGCCAACCCAGACCATCAAAGGCACACATTGGCCATGCCATGGAGCAGCAGCGTCAGACTGACTTGTTTTGTTGTTTGGAGCTGGGCACAAGTTCCCATGTACTGTATATGTGCAGATATTTTGCACCTTTTTCTTCCAAGAAGAAAGAAAAACCTTGTAAATAGTAATAATTATTTCTTGATGATTATCATTTAATGATGTTTCATTCTGACATCAGAAGAGGGATGAGAGAGATCCTTTAAGATGTGTTTTGGGGTCATAGCTGGTGTCACAAACTCCACACAGAGTCATAGCAAGGTTTGGGGCAGCCACCCGTATAATTGGAATCCTGGCTGCAAAGTCAAAAAATGAATACAGCACTGATGTGCACAAAACCGAGTCCAAAACAGAACTGAGGGAATAGGGAAAAGGTGGAGGCTATTAAAGGGGAAGACAGGAAGTGAGATCAAAGGGGTCAGGCTCATGAAGGTCTTCAGCCATAGGCTCAAGCCCGGACGTGACATCACAGGGGCCAGAGCCAGCAAGGTCCTCTTTCACAGGCTCGGTCCCAGAAGTGACGTCAAGAGGGCCAGGTAGAATCTCCTGTGAATGGTCTGCAGGAAAGGGAGAAAATAGTCAGTACACTCTGCCACATCCCGGTATGATTCAGAACTGCCCTTACTCAAGCCCTTTAGCTGCCTCCCATGAGCGCGTGTGTGACACTGGGCACAAAGCTAATAATGCATGCAAACAAAAAAGGAACATAAACAGGCAAAATTTAGATAGAATTCAAACACACTCCTAGAGAAGGAGAGGAGAGCCAAGAGCTTAGGCAAAAACGAAAAAAATAAGGGAAAATGTTCTTTATATAAATGCTTATAAATGGCATGTTTTAAAGAAAGTTTTCCTGTACATGAGAATCAGATTTTTTCAAATTTCAAATTGTATAGAACATCATATACCCACTGAGCTATAAAAGTCGGGTTGAGGTTCTTTCAATTAAACAAGATAAATCTATTGCTAGTAGTGTGTCACAGACAGTTACAATCAGTTTGTCCTTCACCACTTTAAGCCCATATGGGAGTCCACCAAACACAGTTGTTGATGGGTTATGAGTGATTTTGACTCCGAGGTTTTTGAAGATCTTTGTCTAAAATGATGTTAATTTGGTGCACTTGATAGCTTACAGATGTATTGACAATCCATGCATTAGTTTATATGTATAAATATTGTATGTATCAAGCACATTGACCCCACACAAAAGTGTGAAGAAATGAAGTGGAAGAAGAAGAAAAAAAGAACAAGCTAGTAGCGTGAAAGAGTGATCTTTTGTTTGTTTGCTTGTTTTTTGTTTTCTTTTTGTATAGTGTTTGTAATTATTATGTGGTATACTTTATTCATTGATTTAAGTGTGTTTAACAAGAATAAATAAACTTTTACTGAAGCAAGAAAGTTAACAGAATAGTTAGGTGCATTGTAAAATGTTTCTTACATGTTTAATGCCAATATACTTTCTTTGTTTGATTTATTTTCCAAATTATTTTTTTAGTATTGGTGGTAGCATACATTTACACAATCGTAATAGTAAGGAAAGAACTACTATGGAAGAAAAATGTCTACTTTGACACACTGTAAATTAATCAAAACAATCTAGCAATGTCAAGCAATTTAAAAACAAACTTGTGAGCCTTGGCATTTGCTACAGAAAACTGTATTTTTAAAGATGCTTAATTAGAGCTTAAATTAAAAGGGTTTTAATAAAAAAAACAGAAAAAATATAATTCAAGTATTATAATATACACTGATTTAATAACACTATCTCAGCTAACAACAATGCCAATGCCACACATGAAGGTTTATTGACATGATTTTTCTATACAAGGGTTCTATAACACTGAAGTCACTGAAAGTTTTGTGTTGCAACTAATTTCCTAATAAGGCTTCAACTACTAATATCCTATATGATTTTCACATACAGTACATGCTTATTACAGTAACAGATAATAATAAACTAATTTCAGATACAGAAGAATTAGACTAGGAGAAAACACATAATCACATATAAATTCTGTCACAGCTGCATTGGTTTCTAATTAACAAATTTAAAATAATCAACAGACAATGAATTAGTGGAACATTTGCAGTCAGTGTAGCCATTAATCAAACATCGATCTATCTGGTTATCTTTTCTTGAAAACCTCAAAATATGTAATGAGACAATCAGCCAATGCATTTCTTTTTTTTTTTTTTTCAAACAAAACTAAAAGTAAATGATTAAATAAAAAATAAGTCATGATGTTAGAAGCAACATTATTGCTGTACCTCTATTCAAATAAAGCAGAGTAATGAATGACTTTCCAAATCCTGCTGCCTTACTAATATTATCTCTTTGAAAGTGGCACTTCAGAAATTAAATTCTTCAATGAAAACTGAATGTAATATGAAATATTGTATATGAAACATTGGTTTTGCCAGTGGAAACTGTTTTAAAATTTAATGTCACACTAAAATACCTTGCTAGACCAATAATCATTCATCAGTACTGTCATTATTTCCTCAAAAAACAGCCAGATGTTCTTAGTCATGTACACTTGAACAGCTAATCATCAGGAAGTCACATCACCTACAATACATGTTAAATCAGAATCTTTCGCAGTTCACTTTAGAAGTTCATGGTAACACCAAGCCAGGGACAACATACATCTGCAGTGACCTTGCAGAAGCAGCTTTTGGAAAATGTTATGCGGTAAGTCATAAAGGATTTTGAATTCCATCATTCTACAGTCAGATAAAAATGTTTACAAATATAAAACACTGAACACAGTTGTGAAGAAGTGGGTGTCTAAAAACAATTCACCCAAATATCAGAGCTCAGCTAAATAGGAAAGAAAATGAAAAGTTACAAAACTCTGTCAAAATGGTAAAAGCTGCATTCCTTGATTTTTACGATCAGAAAAAAGACTAAAAATTTGGATGTGAACGTCAGTTGGCTTTGCACCCTAGGAACCAAGATCCCAAACTATTCTATAACATTTCAGTAATTATTTACTGCTCTGATGCTGATCTTTATGATCATAAAATATGTAATTATGATAGCAACTGATGAGAAGAATTAATAATTAATCGCAGAATTACGGTATTTGAGGGTTCCTCTAGAGTGCCTCTTTCTCTTGCATGATTTTGCTCAAAAACTAATCTGCACATCGTCATCTCATAACAGGCTTAAATTTTGAGTTTGGTATTTTTCCGTCCAGCCATTTTAGCTCTAGACACACACATACACAGACATTCACCCAACATTGAGATATCAATGGTTTTGGTATCAGGGGACTCTAAAACGAGATCCGTCAAAAACCAGATAGTGAAATTTTTGGCGAATCTAAAGCTTTTGCTCCTCCCTAAAATTTTGGCGAGGCACAATTTTTGGGGGAACAAACTGAAGCAGCACTTATTTATTATATGGTGCCTTTCATATCTATCTATCTATCTGGTCATTCCACATGCTCTTGTGGTCCTCATCATAGTGTCAATGCACATCTTGGCCTGCCCAATACCAGACCCATAGGGCAAATCCAGGACAAAATGTATTATACCTTTTCCACCATGCTGCCCAATTCAATGCCAGCTTTCCCATTTCTACTGTCCTTTTATTCTTCCCATAACTTGCTGTATAGATTTGGAAAGGAACTGTTGCACCTGCCACATAAAACTTAAAATACTACTCTCACTAAATTGTCCAATCCTTAGCTAGCTGGCTCAGTTCTCCATTCTGCCAAAACTTACACCATAATGTCCACACCCCAACCTCCATAATCTTCCAATAACCTGCACTTTCATCTATGCTATAACAAATCCATAGCATACGTTGAATCCAAATCTGTTAATATAGTGCCCTGACCTTAGCCATTTCCACTGTGTTCCATAAATCCACAACATACAATCAGTACTCCTCAGATTTTTCTCAAGTCTTGCATCCTAGTTTATCATTTAGCATAGCCACAGAGTCATTCCCACCCTAATTTTATTCCACACTTGCTGCCAGTCTGCCAGACATACCTCACCTGCGCACAAATTCACATTGTAAGATCCACATAACCCTCACATCTTAAAACATAACTCGCCCAAACCTCCAAATGTCTTGTGCTACACTCACAGGACAAGCTCAACCTAATTCTTGTTCTGCTTTTATGATCAGGATACCTATAATTCCTTGAATATACATTTTGCCCTCCTTTCTTTCAGGCCTGTAAATTTCTCACTTTCTGCTTATCCTGTGTCATTTCACAAAGCCTGCCAAAAAATTTTACCTCATGTTTTTACCTAGATCAGTGTTTCACAACCTGTTTTTTTGTAGTGGTAAATTTTTGAAAACCAAAATCATCCCAAGGCACACCACTATTTTACTAATCACAAACACATATATAGTATATCTCACACGCTTGCTCAACTGCCCGAAGTGGCGGGACTGCCAGAGAAGCCGGTTAAAAGGTAGCTTAGAGATCAACATTCGCAGAATTGGCACTTAGTGAGCACTTTATTGGCATTTACAAGCTGTTTTGCCTGCTCCTCTCTGCCTCAGAGGCAGCTCATATGCCCACTATCCACCAGCTCTGTGAGGCTTGCTGGCGACCACACACCAAGGGCGGCAGATGGACTCTAGCAGCCAGGACACATCTGAAGTGCATGGCGAAGAAAATGGTGCTCGTGGAGCAGCTTTTATGTCAGCTTCTCCAGGTAGTCCTATCCTTTGCAGACAGGTCTCAACCAACTGCAGAGCTTGTCCCTCTCAGATTCAGACCCAATGGTGCTACATTATTATTATTGCCATGGCACACTGGTTGAAAAGCACTGGTCTAGATGATTGCGGCTACTTTCATGCTGCTTGCATTTTTCAGATTGATGATTTAGGTCTCGTACCCCAGTCAATTTCCACAATGCTTTGTTACAGACACTTTGAAGCAGCAAACAGGGAAAGCAAAAAAGGCATTACTTACATAAAATCCAGTTAACCAACTCCATTTGTAATAACAAGAGTGAGGAAAAGTCAGTGTGTAGACTCACTTCATTTTTCTTCAAGTAAACGATTTTTGAAGGGGTGATATCCTTTCATAGAAGTAACCAAATTTTCTTTGATTTCTGAAGTTCCACTTGACGTTGTCATCTCCTTTAAATTGCACTCGCTCATCTTTAGTTGCATTAATGGCGGATGTGAACTGTGAACCATGGACATGAACATGAAATAGTGCACCAAAGATTGTCCAATCACATTAGATTAAAATAAAACTAAAACAGTACTGATTTGCTGCCAATAAATGTGGGAGTTTTTGGGGCACGGAGATCTGCATCCCTGGAAAAATCTGAAAGCAACCAATTAAAGTTGAGTCTCAGGTCACCTGCTTGTGAAAATATCAAGGACTTACATAGACTCATTTAGCCGGGGTCTTTCACTCTGGAAATACAGGTATTAACACAAAACAGATTTTTATTCACACAGAAATTAAACAAATGCAAGTCGGAAACAATTTTTAACAGATGTTGACACCCGGCATGTTGTGCAAAAAAGTGTTCAAATAAACAAATTTATTTCATAAATATTTTGCATTACCTAATTAGTTTAAGTAGAGCTTATAAAATATATGGGGATTGCGGTCAACACCCTGAATTTCAAACAACCACTGTCTGTTAGACAAAATTATGATGACATCTCCTTGACAACTGAAGCTTAGGTAAAACAGGGACTGGCTGGGAAGATTTAGAATGAAGGTTCTGGAGTGTCCAAGTCGAAGCTCAAGCCTCATTCCCATTGAAATGGTGATGGCCGGAGAGTAACAGAGCAGTGATTCTGCAAGGCACTGAAACATAAGGTCTATTTAGTATATTTAAAATGTCTTAAAATAACAAAGTGAAACCAATTATGTGTTGTTTGTCACATATATGTAAGTATATCTAATTTTAGATATATTGCTCAGGAGTAGGTGAATGTTACACATGTCCTCAAAAGGAAAACCACAGGATTGAAATGTCTTCTTGACAGATGCTGAAGGCTAACACTATACATATATTAAGCACTAACATGCAGGATAGATTGATATAAATGATCTACAATACATGCACAGATTAAATTAATCTTCTTCTGAATGGCTAAAAATACAAAAAATGTCTAAACTCAGCCTATAATGTGTTAAAGTTGTCAAACTTCTGATAATGAGATGCAGCATTGCACAGGTTTGTAGAAACTTCTCATTGTACTTCAGAAAATAGTATTTTTTATTATATTTCAGTTACAATTAAATATGTGAAAGTTTACTTTCAACTGCATTTTAAATAGAAATCTAGATCAGAGTGTGGTTGCTTAGCAACAATCATCATTTTCTTGTTCAGACTTTATTTTGGTTAATGTTCCCCAGTGGAATCATGCCTTAGCGGCTAACCTACATGGGCCTTTGAAATGTTCTTAAAATACCAAAACAATTTCTTTTGAAACAGTATTGCTAGTTTCTTTCATAATCCTTTTTTTCTATTTTGGATTTTAGACAATTGTGATGCTCTATAAAAAGATACAAAATTAAGCAATTAATTGGATTTTTCATTAGAAACATCTTTTGAATGAGATGTGGGAGCTTGTACAAATGTCTAATATGTATATTTGTATATCTTCAGGCAGATGTTATTTATGAAGATAAGCTTTGTAGGTTTATACACATAAGCCCAAAGCCTATACATAAGCCCAAAGCCTATGTATATTAATAATCTAGTAACCACTGTATTTAGGTTGAGGGTAGTTGCAGAATATGGATGAAGAAGAAAAAAGCACATATCTTGAGTTGAAGCAAGAAGTATAAGGGTGAAAAAGATAGACAAATCATTATTATTTCATCTTAGTAAAATATTTACTTATATACTGTGATAAATGCTAATAGTATAGTGAGTTTTCACTACAAAATGTTTAATGTTGGTCTGTTACCTGGGAGCAGAAGGGGTTAGCAGGGGCAGAAAACTTTGACAACAAATGGTGGGGGAATGGGGGGTGGGGGACAGCAGCTCTTTTTAGTGGGATCTGTTCCATGAAAACTAGACATTAGAATACTCTAGACGAGAACAGGCCATTCGGGCCAACAAAGCTCACCAGTCCTCTCCACTTATTTCTTCCAAAAAAACATCAAGTCGAGTTTTGAAAGTCCCCAACGTCTTACTGTCTACAACACTACTTGGTAGCTTATTCCAAGTGTCTGTCAATCTTTGTGTAAAGAAAAACTTCCTTATATTTGTACGAAATTTACCATTAACAAGTTTCCAACTGCGTCCCTGTGTTCTTGATGAACTCATTTTAAAATAACAGTCTCGGTCCACTGTACTAATTCCATTCATAATTTTAAACACTTCAATCATGTCACCTCTTAATCTTCTTTTGCTTAAACTGTATAGGCTCAGCTCTTTAAATGTTTCCTCATAATTCAACCCCTGTAGCCCTGGAATCAGCCTAGTCGCTCTTCTCTGGACCTTTTCTAGTGCTGCTATGTCCTTTTTGTAGCCTGGAGACCAAAACTGCACATAGTACTCAAGACGAGGCCTCACCAGTACATTATAAAGATTGAGCATAACCTCCTTGGACTTGTACTCCACACATCGTGCTATATAACCTAACATTCTGTTAGCCTTCTTAATGGCTTCTGAACACTGTCGGGAAGGCAATAGCTTAGAGTCCACTATGACTCCTAAATCCTAAATCCTTCTCATAAGGTGTACTCTTGATTTTGAATTGTTTGAATTGTGTATTCAAACCTAACATTTTCTCTTCCTATGTGTAATACTTTAAATTTACTGACATTAAATTTCATCTGCCACAAATCTGCCCAAGCCTGTATGCTATCCAAGTCCTTCTATAATTATATAATGGATTCCAAATTATCTGCTAATCCACCTATCTTGGTATCATCTGCAAACTTAACCAGCTTGTTACTTATATTCCTATCTAAATCATTTATATATATTAAAAATAGCAGCGGCTAAAATACTAAATCCAGACAGGCTTCACCCCTTGTTGGTGCTTTAGCATGCTGTTTTAGAAAACAGTTACTGATTACTTCTAAAAACTCCTGCTCTTGTGCTCCTCCATCTGCAAGGTTACCTCAGTTAATATTTGGATAATTAAAGTTCCCCATGACTATAATATCTCCCTGTAAACTTGCCTTTTTGATATTACTAAAAAGATGTGTGTTGAAATTACTGTCTGAATTGGGTGGTCTATAACACACTCCTAAAATACCTCTTTCCCTAATATTTTCCAGGCGAAGCCACATGTCCTCACTAAGATGGGGCTCATCATCCAACTGAAGAGGACTTACATTTAAATCCTGTTTGGCATAAACAGCAACCCCACCTCCTTTTCTGTTCTGCCTATCCTTCCTAAAAAATGTGTATCCCTCTATGTTACACTCATCCCCATCTTTGTTATTTAGCCAGGTTTCCTTTATTGCTATAATATCATAATTATGCTCTCCTACATACAACTCCAACTCACTTACCTTATTTTTGATACTTCTAGCATTGGGGCAAGCTATTTTTAATGTGTTACTCCTTCTACATTTAAATGTTTGCTTAGAATTTACAATACTATGCATTTTTATTTGTACAGAATTGTTTGTTCTTCCATGTATAGATCTAAACCTGGCCTGTCCTAAACTCCCTGCCCCCCCATTCCCTAGTTTAAACAATCCTTGACTAGTCTACACATACGCCTCCCCAAAACATTGGTGCCCCTCCAGTTCAGATGTAACCCGTCATGGCGGAACAGGTCCCATCTGTTCCAAAAGGAGTCCCAATGCCCCATAAACCTATACCCTTCTACCCTGCACCAAGATTTGAGCCACGCGTTAAGCCTTCTAATCTCCTCAATCTTACCTGGACTGGTGCGTGGCACAGGCAGAACTTCGGAGAAGACTACCTTGTCATTTCTGCTCCTCAGCTTGGCACCTAACTCCTTGAATTTGGATCGCAGAACTGACAGACTACCCATATGTATGTCATTTGTTCCAACATGGACAATGACAACTGGATTCACCCCCGCTCTGGCCAAGAGCCTATCCATCCTTCTAGGGAGGGCTCCCACCTGTGCTCCCAGAAAGCAACACACTGTGCAAGACTCTCTCTCTCTGGAGCACGCCTGCGCTTCAATCCCCCTAATGATTGAGTCCCCAACTATCACTACCTCTATCTTTTTGGGAACTGGTTTTGAGGTGGCCTGTTGGGGCTCCTCATCCCTGCCTACCACCTCAGAATTATCAGAGACA
Source organism: Erpetoichthys calabaricus (assembly GCF_900747795.2). Lineage (NCBI taxonomy): Eukaryota > Metazoa > Chordata > Cladistia > Polypteriformes > Polypteridae > Erpetoichthys > Erpetoichthys calabaricus. The sequence continues at coordinate 73,730,627 of NC_041397.2, read as the reverse complement.
CCATCCAGCTCCACAAGGACATGATAACGGTTTGACACTTCTAATTCCGGACAGTGTGCACCCTTTACCTTACGCCTTGTGACCGTGACCCACCTATTTTTACCTGTCTGGTCTGGAATCTCCTCCCGTGCCACCTTGGGGGTGCACACTATCTCTCTAAAGGACACCTGGGCCAAGTCTGCCAATTCTCTATTACAGCGCAGGTCAGCCAACTCCTCCTCCAGTTCAGCGATCCTGAGCTCGAGGTGCTGGATCAGCTGGCATCTCTTGCAGATGTAGCCCTCATAGACAATTGGCTCTTCCAAACCATCATCTAAAAAGTCTAACATCCAACAGGACTTGAATTGCACTGGCCTCATTATTAAAATTTGATTTGGGATTAGTAAACTGCCTTAACTTTTTTTTTTTCTTAAAATTAAATTTCTTCTTCTTTTGGCTGCTCCTTAACTTAAATGATAACACTAAGATCTGCTACAGATATTTTGCTCCTACTGTCCCCTTAAGCTCCTGTACTGTTCTCCCTCTCAGCTGCCAACTATTTGTCTTTCTATGAGGTTAACTTTACTTTTCTCTCTCTCTTCTCCTAATTTTGCGCTCCTCTTACTTATAAGCACTCCACTCACACTGTTTGTATTCCCCCGTGTTAATGAACCCTTACGCTGTCGCCCACTTAACTGCTCTACCTCTGGACTGCTAAGGACTGTTTAACCTAAAATAAACAAATAAATAAAACTTTACTACCTTATTTGCTCCTACAGCCCCTTGTGCCTGATCAGCATCTTAACGATAGCCACTTACCTGCACACTGCTAAGCCTTCCCCTTTTACTGCTTTGAAGTCAGCCGCGGCCTTTTTTTCTTTTTCTTTAAACTAAGGAATCGGTGTTACAACAACACGGTTATTTGCTACAAATGCCAATATCTGTTACTGCTTCTTTCTACCCTACCTCCTTGATGCTAATTCAAATACAGATAACAAGAACAAGTACAGGTACAAGTACAAGTAACTTTTCCAAGTGCACATCCAAACACCCAGCTACTTTTGCTCTTGTATGGGTGAAAAAAAATCAAACAAACCCTTCTAAATGGAAAAAAGTTTTAAAAATTCCCACACGGTTCCTTATCGGCAACCAAAAAAAGTTTTTAAGAGCAAAAAGTATTTTTTTTTATTTAAATCACACACCATAGACCAGACCAAAAACTCATTTGCAAAACACATGTCAGCGCAAAGCACACATCAGCCACGTGACCTGTCTAACTTGTTAACTTGTGGCAGGTGCACTGCCGATAAGATTTGAAGGGACATATCCTGACAGTCAAGATTGTAGCATCTCTTAACTAATCATTTTATCAATGGAGTCCATTCAACTGAATTTTGAGTTCACATCAAGCTGTGATTTCGTGACACACTTCAGCATCTGAACATTGTTGTAACTGTTGTAGCATGAAAACAAGATATGATTTAAACTGCAGCTATCGGCAACCTGGAATTTAAAGAGGAAGTATTGTACTGGAAGTGGAGAACAGTAGCTGGGACTTGTTTTTGTGTGGAAGCCACAAGTATCAATCTAGTCTTCTATTGGAAAGATGACATATTCTAGGCGGACCTTTTGAGTATGTTAGCTGTTTTAGTGGGGTCTATTACCATCTGGAAGTGCAGGGGTTGTGCTACCACTGTGATATTAGAATAGCAAAAATATGGCCTCAACAGTGAACGAAAATACCCAGGCAGCAATAAAGTGGTGATGCATCCAGAAAGAGAGTGATTATCCTTGGACCTAAAAATTTAACTGATCAAAAAGATCATTTTATGTAAATTGCTCTGGGTTATTTCTTTAAGTTGCTAACTGTTAATCCTCACACTTAGCTTAAAATCAAGTCTTCTCTCTCCAATAAGTCTTCCCTTTATTTCAGGCAAAGTGCAGATGCTAAAACAAAAAGCTAAGCTTTAAATTATTTGACCACGTTAACCTGCACATTATAGCTGCATGTGAAACCTTGGAAAAATCGTGTTTGGTAGGAGAAAGTCCCAAGGAATAGAGGTATAAATTGTTTGTGAGTGGCAGAGCTTTTAAAAGGCTTTGTATAAGGGTATAGCCAGAGAATAGCCATGCTGGCATTGATAAACAGAATTCTTTATCTTTGTACACATTAACAGAACAGAAACAAAATGTAAGACAAAGTACTGTCTATAAGCAGAATTTTCCTCTTTGTTGTGCAAGTAATGTTCTTTCATAATGTTGCTGAGTCTACAGTATGCAATACTTTCACTCTCATTACATTGCCTGACTACATGGTGTGTCCATCCATCCATCCATACTCTTCTGCTAATCCGAGATTGGGTTGTGGGGGCAGCAGCTTGAGCAGAGATGCCCAGACTTAATCCCAAGGCGTTCCCAGGCTGGTAAATTGAGAGCTTTGCCTTACGGCTCAGCTCCTTTTTCACCACGACAGACCGATGCAGAGCCCTCATCACTGTGGATGCTGCACTGATCCGTCTGTTGATCTCACACTCCATTCTTCCCTCACTCATGAACAAGACACCGAGATACTTGAACTCTTCCACTTGGGGCAGGATCTCGCTCCCAACCCTGAGAGGGCACTCCACCCTTTTCCGGCTGAGGACCATGGTCTCGGATTTGGAGGTGCTGTTTCCCAACCCATCCGCTTCACACTCAGCTGCGAACCAATCCAGAGAGAGCTGAAGATCATGGCCTGATGAAGCAAACAGGACAACATCATCTGCAAACAGTAGTGACCCAATCCTGAGCCCACCAAACCGGACCCCCTCAACGCCCTGGCTGCACCTAGGAATTCTGTCCATAAAAGTTATTAACAGAATTGGTGAGCAGAGTCCAACTCTCACTGGAAACGGGTTCGACTTACTGCTGGCATGGTGTGTCCTACATCACAAAATTGAATTGAAATGATGAAAATCAAAAAACAAGAAGTAAAAATTAAAAACAAATGAGAACCAATCATAAATATTAACATTTAAACACCAATATGTTCCTGACTTCATGCTTGAAGTTTACTGAGATCCAGAGCATTTATTGCTTGCTGACGTCTTCCTTGTTTGGTAGTTGTACTGAGAGCAAGGGGCTATGTGTTGTTTAGGTGCAAAATGTGATTAATATACAGCATTTGCTCCTAAAATCTTATTATTTTGCCAGTAAAGGGCTACTTTTAGACATTTTAGACATTTTTTTTTCTTTAGAAGGGTTTTTGCTGCTTTTTTCTGCTGCTCAGGAGCAAAAGCATGTTGTGAGTAAAGTGTGTGCATACAACTAGGCAGCATGTGCAGCTAACATGCCGGCAGAGGCAAAAGGAGTAGGACAGCAGTGGAAGGCATAGTGCAGCTCATTAGTTGGGCAGTAAATAAATATTGTATTTATAGGTATTGTATATCTATTTATAGTAAATACAAGTTTGACATTCCCTGTAAGGAAAGATGTAAAGTAATACTAGTTAATTCAGGTCCAGACCTTGCAAGTACATAAGTATTTGCAGTAGGATAAGGTGGGAGTAAAGTCATTTAAGCAGCTGCTGTATTAATTGTAGCACTGGGTCAGAAAGAAAGAAAGTGGCAAGGAGACTTCTTAGAGAAACAGACAGATGGAAATGTATTTTCAAGCTTCTTAGTATGTTCTAATATATCCATCCAAGTGATGAAAATAAACAAAAATAAAAATAGATGGTACAAAATCACTGAACCTAGGAGACTAGAAGACCATTGCACCCCTAAAGTGATAAAATGTTGCAGAAGTATAATCAGCCTCTTGAAGCCCTCTTTTTCTCTCACAGCATCAGCATGATTAGAACATATACCTTTCTCTTTTGCTGACTGCCTATAGCATGGGTGGGCAAATTATGGCCTGCAGATGCAAGTGACCCCCTGGGAACTCATAGAAATACCTGTTATTCTGGCCTTTGTGTGCTGGTCTTAACAAGATGATGGTAGAATTAGCTGGTGTAAAAGTAGTAACCTATCATGTGATGCCTTCCAAAAAATAATTTAATAAACCAAATTTTTACCTTTCAAATAGGAATAGGAGTCTGTAGCGCAGCCAAAGGAACAGTATGTATGTTTTTACATTCTTGCTTGCCTCTGTCTTGCATGTGCATTTTTAAATGTATGAGTTGGCACATTGCAAATTTATTAGCGGTATCCCTGAAGGGTGTAACTGTGGGTTTGTTCACAAATCAGTATCAAGAGTACCATTAACAAATGTGAAAAAATAACATTAGAAGGAGATCACCCAAAACTAACTATCCCAGCACTTTAACCTTATTATGTTAGATAAGGAGTAAGATGTATATGCAAGCAGCAACATCCGTACTGTAAATTCGAGCAATTTGTGTGTTTTTAAATGCTTTATTGCTGAGTTACAAGATATGGAAATGTATAGTCTTTAGGTGGGCTCATTTCAGTTTTGCTGCAGCTCTGTTAATTTAACTTTTTCTCTATTCCCCCACACTTTACAATATTTTGAGCGGACGCAACAGGCTCAGATTGCGGTCCTTTGTGGTGAATCTGAATCTTGTTTTCAAGATTTACGCAGTGTGAGATGGATTTTTCAATTTTCTAAACCTTTTTCTGTTATTGTGAACATTAGTTGGAAGTATTAGAATCCTGCAGTAATAGTGAACTTAAAAATAAGTTAACCAAAGTTTCTTGGCTTGGTCTACATTTGACTCAGAAGTTATTTCTTTGGCTTAGCAAATGGTTCTATGCAGAGGGTATTGTTATTTGGTAGCACATACAGTTGTGAGCTGGTTTTCTCGCAAAAGAAAATTTGTAAAATCAAGTATAGAAGTAACAAATACCAATACTACTAATTAAATGTTATTAATTGTTCAGACATCTAGCATCTCAATTGGTATTAACAGTTTGTGAAGAAACAAGCAATTTTATGTTCGTGACCAGAACAGTGTCCCAACAAAATAACTTTGTTTTAAAATGACTCTCTTACTGAGGTTAAGCATTGCTCTTAATACCTTTCAATGTAAGTTTTGTAATTAAACCATTTCTTGGAGTATGTGTTTTTAAAGTTAATGTTTGTCATCAACATGTGCTAGATTTACTGGGTTCATAGGGACACCTAGACGTTATGTGGCCTACTATTTAAGTCATAATTGACAATTCAGCCTACCGCCAAAACAGTTTACCCAGCTTGTAAGTATATGCACCAGCCTCTTTCATTTTTATAAGAGGTTTACCAACATCTTTTGAACAGCTCTATACTAAGCAAGGATTTGGTCAAGAGTACAGCTAGAATTCGGACATTGATTTTGAGACTGCATAGATATGTTCCATTAGTTTACTAAAAGAATGTTTTACAAATAGACAGATAGTACTTTTTTGTTAATCATTCAAAAAAGAAATGTAATGTTAATTCCAAGGTGAATTACTTTATTCCAGGACATCATAAGTGAGTTTATGCGCATTGTTAAAGATGCCCTATATACACTAGCTTTAACAGGCCCTGTTTTTTGAGAGCAAACAAAAAGAAAAAAAAAGCCCTTGTAGGGAAAAAATGGAAGAAATCTTGGGAAAGGCAATTCAGAGAGAGATGCCCGTTCCAGGTAGGTTGGGCATACAATGGCTGTCAAATGGGGCAAATACAATACACAAAACAGAACATATGTAAAGTATTCTCCTGAGTTGGAAAGGAGAAGAGAAAACTAGGGGGTCAGGTTGAATTGTGGGGACACTATGTTTGAGAAAGGAACTGTGTAAAAAGCTTTTGAAGGATGGACCGAGTTTTGGATGCAGGACACTCCTGTTGTCTACATTAGCTTGAATACCAACAGAAAAGGCAGGCAGTGTAATTAATGATCACTTCAAAATGTTGTTGGTTTAGAGGGTGGGAAAAAATACAAAAAACAATGAAAGGAGCATTATGACTACTTTAGGTGAACACTGTGCACTTGTAGGGTCAGCCAAACATTTTAATATTAATACTAAATAAGGAAATACAGACGTAAGTTGTGCACGTGACATCTCAACAAAATAACAAAAATAAGCGTTTAATTTCTTTACTTATCTAGCAGTTTAATACTTTAATCCACTAATGTTGTTACAGGAAGGAAAATATCAATCTCTGACAGTAAATATGTCATATTATCATATTATAAAATAAACACCAGGCACTAAACAGGTTTGTTATTATCATTCATTACTAACGCGGATGTTTGATCGTTTTATTCCTTTTGCACATACAAAACTGTATTTTAATATATTTAAGATGTTTTGAAAGCACTAAAGGTCTTGTAATAATTTAAATTATTGTAATTAAATGTAATTTAAAATGTAATTTTAAAGTATCATTTTTTTTTTGTAGATTTGCTTTAAGCAGCTATATCTGACAACACGTTTCATTTTTACAACCTGAAGTGAAGAAAAGAGTTTGTTATGTCATTCACTTCTTTCACACAGAGAACTGGGAAGCCTCCTTGTTTAACAGTACACAAATTTTGTGGGACTTGCACATTCACACATCTCAGGATGATCTGCTAATTTACACAGCTGATAGGATTCATACATGATAGTATTTAAGGAAGGAGTGTGGATGATATTTAAACGGTGCTCAAAACCTCCTCAGTCTCCAGCATCATTTATTTCTGTATTTGTATACAGGAGTCTTGTGATGAGTAATGGTTAAGTGCTGTGCTTGTTCTGTTACACAAAACCTATTCTCTACTGGACATCTGGCACCTGCACTCTGATTCACTACTGCTTCGGGGCACTACTGCTCCATTTACTGGTTAAAAAAGTGGCAGCAGCTGTTGCAGGATATAGAGTAGTTCAGCATTGTACTTCAGATATATCTAAATATGCAAAACAAGCACACAAATTTGCCACAACTTGAATTGGACATTATTATACTTTATTATACACTCTACTATATACAGTATTATACTTTATCAAAAGAAATTCACCAGGCTAATACTGTGAAACATCTTAAAAAAACTGGTAAAAGCCCATTATGTTGTCTTTTTCATAGCTATATTTTAGTTGTACTTTTAATAGACTACACAGGCATAGAATTATCATATTCTTCAGGGATTTGCAATCTTGACTTACCACTACTTATCTCTGATGTCTTTTCTGGTTGTTCTGTGGTGGGTTTTTTTGACCCACCACCACCAGATCAAGGTACCATGCAGATACCTGTGATGCTGGAATGACGGGTGCCTCATCTGTCCACAAGACAAACTTCATCAAATCCTCTCATATGAAGCCTGGAAACAAAGAGGAATGTCTTAAGAACAGTTCTGTTAGGTAGAATGCCCAAGTGGGGTTGAACAGTCATTTGGACTTGGACCCCTTGCAGATTTTGTTTTTTTCTCCATTTTAAGTGGAGTTTTTTTTTTCCTTTGTTTTGTTTTTCCCTGTCTTCCCGGCCCTCTTACCTAATTGCCGGACTCATCTTTTGAGATTTACATCATGATATTTTATATAAGGATGCTGCTCCTCTTTTTGATATTTATCTGTTTTTTAAGATCATGTACATTTGTTTTATTCTTTGTTACTTATTCTTTAATATTATTGTCTAATCTTATTTGTTTTTCTTCTCTTGAAACGTTGTCTTTGATATCTTATAAAGCAGCACTTTGAGCTACATTGTTTGCATAAAAATGTGCTATGTAAATTAATGTTATTGTCGTTATTATGTGAGATTTGATGACTGACTCACTTCCATGAGTATGACAGATATTTTATGCATGACCATCGTGATGTTTTTTTGTGCTTGACCCAGTTTTTTTTTTCTCCCTAAATAAAAACACCAAGTAAATTACTTGAAGCCTTCCTAGGGAAATTGCTGATTCATGTTTCCCAGAATACTAATCTCTGGCTTTGATTTCACATGCTGTGTTGTGTATATTGTAATTTACTAGTAAAGAACTATGTGTGTGGAAAACGCTATTTTGTAATAAGGTGGTTAGCTGTTCTTATTATTTTCATTTATCTTTTGCTAACCTGCTATTTCCAATTTAGGGTGATTTTTCCATTTCATTTTTATTCAGTTTCCTTTTTACATAAGATGTTAAAGACTGAATTGCTGCCAAATAACTGAAGAATAATCATACAACAGATTTATCCAGATAAATATACTCCTTTATTTAGAAAGGGACACAATCTCTCTGATTTTTGTTTACTTATTTGTTTATTTTAATACAAATCCATCTTAGAACTGGTGATGGGAGAACAAACAACCCAAACAGTAAAGAATAAATGGTACTTCGCTTAACTTTTACTTTTAATTTAGTTTCTTGAAACAAACTGGTGTTAAGGTGCAAGAAGACAGCGCAACAAAGTAAAAGCCTTTGGTCCATCAGTAGAAAGAAGAACACAGCTCAGTTTCAGGTCTGCTGCTGTCTCTTCTGCCATGCTCAGAGAAACTTGGTGTTTCCTAGAGTACTTTGGTTTCCTTCCATAATGCAAAGGCAGGATTTTGACCTTAACTGATGGCCCTAAATAGATCATGTATAAAAGACTATGTTTTTAGCTGAGTGTTCCATGTCAGAAGTGACTCTACTCCGTTGCACCCTTGAGCAAGGCCCTTAACCTGCAATTGCTTCCTACTGGGTATGATGTTAACTTGCTTGCATGTCCTCCAGCTTGCAGGGAAACTTGGGGGTTGCTGGTGGAGTGGCACTCCAGCCACTATAAAAAACCTCACCACGTTCCAGTGTGGTGCTGAGGTGTCACCTGTTGCATGGCTGCACTCAGGTCCCAATCCGGGTGGTTCATCGTGCGATGGGTGTGGCAACGCACTGTAATCGGCACATGCTTCCAACCTCCTCGTCCCAGTATTGTTCTGCTTGCTTATCCATTCCTAGTATACCTGCATTGCAGTAGATATGGTCAGGATTGGCTCCAGTTCCACATAATGGAAAAAGCTGTTTTAGACTAGGTCTTCTGTAAAAATTTAATTTGCAAGACACATACTACAATAATTACAGGACAAATGTGAATACCATAACATCTTCAAAACCATTTAATTCAATTCAGGGTTGTTGGGGACAAGAACATAGTTGTTTAACGAAAATGCAAACTGCATTCAAATTTCATATGTTTCAGATTGTTTTTATTTTTTTAATAAACACCAGTTCTATTTTCACATAAATTGCTATCCATTTGGGCATTTATCATACTTATTTCTTTGTAGAAGAAAAACAGATTAAAGCACAATCTTCAGTATGATTAAACGAAAATTAAGGGGGTTGCTTAATGACATCAACAATTAATAAGCATAGCGAAATAATTAAGTTGTAGAAAACAATTCAATCAACAGTTATAATTAAGTAATAGAAAACAATTTACTCAAAAATTATTTAAGCATTTACTAATAGCCAATTACACACAGTCACATACAATCTACTGCAGGTTTAGGCTACAGGAAAATCAGAATGTTATCCATGTTCAGCATTTACTAGGTGAAATCGTTTTTAAATTCAAGCTTTCTAGCTGCTTACAACAAGAGATTCATGTGATTCACGCATTTCATGTGTGTTCCGTTTCTACAGTAATCTGTGTAAACACATTGTTAAAACAGAAACTTTTTCATATTTTAGTAATACGTGTTACAAAATGTAGGCATAAACTATAAAATGTGTGAAGCCTGAAACCCAAAGATCAAATAAACACTTTCACAAAAGGTTCAAAAATGATATGACAGCTTCCGTGGTGTAACACTAAGATCTGCTGATTCAGAGCGAAACAGGCTTGCTGTGCCTCAGAGATTAAAGTTCAATTCACCGCTGGGGGAGAAGATGTTTTTTTTTTTCTTTTTAACCTTTGCCGCTCTGCCTGCCTGAACTCCCTGTCTATCTATATAGTAATAACAATAATTTTATTATTATATAGCAGCTTCCTGTCTGACTATCATATAGTGCCTTTCCTTCCTATCTATCTATCTATCTATCTATCTATCTATCTATCTATCTATCTATCTATCTATCTATCTATCTATCTATCTATCTATCTATCTATCTATCTATCTATCTATCTATCTATCTATCTCCCCTTAGCTGTTTTTTTTGCATTTTATGGTATGATGCAAACAGCTCTTATTCACTTCTGCCATTGAGTGGGCTGTGTTCCTCTTTTAAAGAGGTACTTGTAGGCACTATTTTCACATCCCCCTGAAACAAATCAATGTTGCCACATTACAATGAAACCACATGTGGTTTATGAAGCTAATGAGTTAAAGAATTCTTAAAAGTTCTTCAACTCCGATCAGTGCTCTTTCCCTGACTACCCCCCTACCAAATCACTCATTATACTCTCCGTTTTGTTTTTTGTCACCCAAGAAAGAAAAAAAAACTGTCTCTACCTTCTACTATTTACTTTGCAATGTATCCTATAAACTTCTGCCCTTGATTTCTTTTTGGTGCAGAGACCTTTTTCCTCTCCCTTCACCCTTTTCATGGGACACCATTATTTCCAATGTAAGGTTTTGTTCTACAAATCAAAACTACTAGCGCACCTAGTTAAAAATTCTACACAGACTCTATCCATTTCCCTGCAAGTGGCTTCTGGTCCTCACTGTTGATCCGCTGTGTCATTTATATTCCTTTGGTTTACCTGGTACTTTTCTTCATGTTCTGGCACTGTCCCCCTAACCTTCCTTTTGGACACACGTATGTCACCTACTGTCTTTTTTTCTTTCCTGCAGTATTCCTTTATTGCCTCAAATCTTTCTTCTTTTAGACTTTTCCAGACTTCCACTTAAACTATCTGAATGCAAGTTATTTTGTCTGGGTACCCTGGCAGCCAAAGTAATTATTGCCTCCTGTTGGAAGACACCTGAATGTGTCACTGTCGACAACTTGCAGTCCTTCTTCTACAACTTAATACATTTGGACTTGTCTGCAGTGCGGATTAATGGTGCTCTCTGTAATGTAATTGAATACTGGTCTGCTGTGGCTCAATTGTGTAAATCACAGCCTATAACTCTCTGATTTATTTTTTTTATCCCTTGACTCAAGTTAGGTGGGACAGGGTTATTTTGTATGATATGTCCATTTATTGATATATCCCATCAATTTGTCTTTACTTAATAAAAAGTTAATCACAAAAAAAAAGAATTCTTAACAGTGATATCAATTACATACACCCCTGACAAACCACAGATTCAACTGGAAAAAAACGCAGTGGTTCTGCCTCCACTCTACACAGCACTCGCAGTAACAGTGTACAGGCTGGCCATGATATCCAGCAACTTCAGAAGTTGCAGGATGTACCACAGGGCAGCTCAATCAACTGAGTCAAACTCATTACAAAAGTTGACAAAGGCTGCAAAGAAACTCTACCGATATTCATGTTTTTGCATGATGAGAACCCTCAGTACAGGATGAGGTTGATAGTAGTCCTCTTAGGCAAAGAACCAGGCTGGTCCGATTACTGATAAGTGAGCAAGTGATCTAGGATAGTATTGATGGATGACTCTAGCAAGGACCTTACCTGGCACTGGGAGCAGTGTTGCCCCTGTAGTTGCCGCAATCACCCTTCCTTGTCTAGACAGGGACAGGATCGGGATGACACCCATCTCCCAAATGGAAACAAAGATTGCTTGCAATGCCAGGAGGGCAGCCTTACCAACAGCCTGGAGAAGTTCACCCCAGATACCACAGATCCCTGCAGTCTTCCCTGCCCTCAGCTGGTTCAACACCTGTGCAATCTCAGTAAGATTGCGTGGATCACAGCTAATTGGAGTAACAGCCTCAAAAACCGTGGATCCAGTGGGGTGTGTTCTTGCTCCTACTCTGTCCAATACTTGCATTGACTGGCTGTTGAGCAGGGTTGTGGGATCCATTGGGGTGGGGCTGTGGGGCATCTGTTGGTAAAGAAAGATTCACTGATCTTTACTTTGCCAATGATGCTGGGATCTTCACAAAGTCAATGGAGACATGGATTAGGGCTCTCGAGAGACTGAGCGAGGAGTCTGAGTGTCTGGGCTTGTGAGTGTCCTTGATAAAAAAACAAGATCCAAGCCTTTCTTGACCACTTGGGCATAGCCATCCGCAGTGTGTCTGTCTGCGGAGAGAATGTCAACCTTGTCGAGAGATTTACTTACCTCGACAGCAACATTCATACCTCTGGTGCTGGAAAGGGGTGTGTGGCACTCCTGATATCTCTGCAAAAGGATGCAGGTTCAAGTCTTTAGAGTCCTGGTGCTTCCTGTTGTGCTATTTGGTTGTGAGACCTTGGACGACCCAGTGACCTGAGATGAAGACAGGACTCCTTCCATACTGTGTCTTTTTGCAGAATCCTTGACTACCACTGGTTTAACTTTGTGTAGAAGGAGTGATTGCTCATGGAGTCCCGAATGAGACACATTACCTGTATTGTGAGGGAGTATAGGTTACAGCACTATGGCCATGTGGCATGATTCCCACACATGATCCGGCTCACAGGATCCTCACTGTTGAAGACCCTAGTGGCTGGACCAGGCTAAGGGGATACCCAAGTAACACTTGCATGTGGCAGATAGATGGTAATTCTGGAGGGTGGGACTGGACTATGAGTCAGCCTGGGTTGCCAACCAGGACCCTGAGCTGTTTTGTTGTGTGGTAGGTTCGGCAATGCGCTGTACCAGTCCATGCTCTCCAACCTGACCTGATCTGATATCAATTACTGTAGTTTACTTTAAGCATCTAAACGTATTAACCTACTAAACATCTAATTCATGTTGTTCATGACTCAGGAGGCATACCATAATGTTTATCATGCAACATCTTTTTGTGTGGCTTTTCGGTGGGAAAGAGTCTTGCTTGAATTGGATGTTTATAGAGGTGGGAAAAAAGTGGACGATGCATCACACTCGTACCCATTGTGAGCAGTGGCAGACTCAAATCAGCGTGGGAGCATGACGATCAGGGTGAAGGAAATGTAGCACAAAACAGAGTCGGTGGAGTTGACATGCAGCAGAGAAGACAGGTTGTGGCTTCTGTGGCAGAAGTGGTCATTAGTTGAAACAATGACATATCAATCATGGTATTTGGAACCAGCTCTCAAGCTATCATACCTGTCATTATGAATCTTGAAATGAAAAATGTATATTTCTAGATATTGTTGTCATATCAGTGATTTTTGACCACTGATCTTTCAGACAGCCATTCCATTCTTTGCGGTGTGGTATGCAGTAAATTGAGAATATCCGAAATTGATTATCAAAGAGGCTGATTTCTCCATTGCATTCTCTCTCCAGCTGATGACGTATGCAGGTATGGAGCACAGAGATTATGTTAATGGAATGTAAATATTGTATTAATGGAATGTAAATTAGAGAAATGTAATCTGAAAAATAATAATTGTGGCACTATGATGAGAGACTTTCTAATTAATTTATTTTGAGTCCTAGTGACATTGGCAAGGTTTTTTCTCTTTTTTCCTTTTTTCAAAATCACTGTGGCTAACTCAAAGGGAGCAAATGGTACTGGACTTTTAATACAATTTCTCTGCCTTGTGCTGCATAGCCTTGACTGACAAAAGTTTGAACAGGAAATGTAGAAATGTAATAAAAAAAGGGTGATTTCAATTTTAATACAGAAAATAAGGGACCCTAGCAGTTAAGCACCATCACTAAACTGTGACGATTAGGTTGCATAGGCACACACACACATCAAAGTATGAATCTAGAATGCTTCAGGCCCATAAGAGTTTGGAGTGTGTTAAGAGGAAATTGCTGCCCATTTAGCTAAAAGATCATTTGTGAGATCAGGTACTGATGTTGGATGAGAAGATCTGACTTACAATCAGTGTTCCAATTGATCCCAAAGGTGTTCAGTAGAGCTGAGGTCATGGCTTTGTGCAGACTACTTGAGTTCCTTCACACCAAACTTATCAAATCTTGTTGTTATGGACATAGCCTTCAGCACAGGAACACAGTCATGCTGGAACAGAAAATGGATCTCCCCAAAACTGTTTCCACAACGTTGTCTAAAATGTCTTTTGTAACATTAACAAGACCCTTCACTGGATCCAAAGGGACTAGCCCAAACCCTCTAAAACAAGCCCAAACCATTAGCCTTTATCCACCCAACTTTATCTACGCAGTTTGGAAGGTAGCATTCTCCTGCATATTTTTTCCAGAAGTCAGAAAGTGTGATTCAGCACTCCAGAGAATATTTGTCCACTACTCCAAAGTCCAATGTCGGCATGCTTTACATTACTCCAGCAAACACTTTGCACATAGAATTCTTACGTTTGTGTGCAATGAAGCTCCCAATGCAAAGGTCTTGGGCTGATGTTGCTCCATAAGCAGTTTAGAACTTTGTTGCAAGTAACGCAGAAGAAGATAGGCAATTTCTACACAATATGCGCTTCAGTACTTGGCGGCCAAGCTCTGTAAGTTTGTGTGTACTATCACTTCATGACTGAGCTGTTGCTGTTCCTAGATGTGTCTTTTTCACAGTAAGTGCACTTACAGTTAACGGGGCAAATCTTGCAGAACACAAATTTCACAAACTGACTTGTGGCATCCTATGACAGTGTCAAGTTTAAAGCCACTGAGCTCTTCAGGTTGACTCATTCTACTGCCAGTGTCTGTGAATGGAGATTTCTTGGCTATGTGCTTCATGTCATACACTTGAACTGAAAAATTTGGAGTGGCATGCACATACATTGAACTTTTGACTATACAGTGTTCAATGGGAATAAAGCAGAATTTTATAAGAACATTTTATTATTTTCATACAGTAAGTATAACTTAGAATTAATGGGCACCTCCACCAGATGCTGTTGGGATAGTCTCCAGCTTATTATGAAAAAGTTAGAAAAAGCATAAAACTGTAAACATCCATTGACCGTGATTAGTAGTAAGCAGAGTAAGCAGTGTTAAAAAGAACATCAATCATCGTTACAATTTGAAATTATTTACTTTATTTAATTGTTAATCTAGTCTTTTTGTTCGTCATAATAACTTAATTTTATTTACATGATTTATAAATTACAGTGAACACTGTTTTGTAAACAGTTTTAAGTTAATTGCCCGTTTAAATCAAACATTATTTGTTCTAAGCATAATACATTAATTACATAGATTATTTCATTAAGGGACAATAAAGCATTTCATTTGTAAACCTTTCTGGATTTTACTTCTGATATACACATTCTGTGTAACAGAATTTAATATATGCATTAATATAAATGTTTTTTATGTGAATTATTCTAAATAGTACCAACATTAGAGTACATCTGATTATTTACATTTTCCAATCCAATGCCACTTTTAAAAAAAACAGATGCAAGTATTTCTGCAAGTTGTGTACTGCAGATTGAGTGACTTCTTCATGGATACACTGTGGGTCATTGGTGAATACTGAGATAGCGACATTGGGTTTAGATTGTACTTCTCCCAATTGTACCAAATTGTCTCTTTGTTATTGTAAAACAGAATCATTTAATACTGGAGATATCAAGTGTTACAAAAGAAAAATTAATATAACACAAATAGTGAGAACAAGCAAAACATATTGGATGAAATGTGATTAACAGTTTAACATACATTTTTGACAAGTTTTGACATTTGCAGCTCTGGTCAGAATGTTTCACAAAGAGACCCATTTTGTATAAATTTCACCTACAGTGGTAACAGTCTGGAGATGATTCATCTGTGCATTTTCTCATCCCACATTTTCCATTTTGTGGGTGCAAATTACAGAAACAATAAACACAAGATAGGAAACAACTATTGAGATGATAGTAGTCCATTGGAGATCACAACTCTACACTCACATTGAAACATTTTAAAGTTAACATTTTTGGGAGAAACCTCTAGTGCTTGGATGACTAAAAAACACAGACATGGGGAGAAAGAACAAAATCCATACAGAAGAGCCAGCACTGGAGAAAAAAAAGATCCCGGCTATGATTTAATACAGGCTTTTAAATTTTC
Organism: Erpetoichthys calabaricus; assembly: GCF_900747795.2. Lineage (NCBI taxonomy): Eukaryota > Metazoa > Chordata > Cladistia > Polypteriformes > Polypteridae > Erpetoichthys > Erpetoichthys calabaricus. The sequence continues at coordinate 73,714,721 of NC_041397.2, read as the reverse complement.
AGCAGCATCTAATATGTTAGTCAACAAGAACAGTGCTGAGTAACCAAATTCCATATATAACAGATTTAAACATTCACAGTAATGAGGTTACTAGTGAGAAGTTAAGCAAAATGACACCTTTTATTGGTTAACTAGAAGGATTACAATATGCAAGCTTTCGAGGCAAATCAGGCCCCTTCTTCAGGCTGAAGAAACCATACATTCATAATGGCTAACACAGTACAACACCTTAATAATGAAGTTAGAAGAGGCAATCAAATTATTAGACTGCTGCATCAGGAGAGTCACCCTGTCGTTCATTTTAGCTAAACATGTAATGCAGTAGCTAATACAGTGAGATACCACAGTTTATGGTTATACCATGCATTTAGTGTGGTTGCATCTGTTCTTATACTGTAATATACAGTACTCAAGGAATACTTTTAAATAATTTATTTATGCTTTTTGCTAGTAACTTGATCAATAGGACTTGAAAAGAGAAATGAAAAGAATACCAATATTTTATTAGAATTTTCTGTGCAATTGCAGCTGTCCTCATATGACAATGACATTGTAAGTTGATTTGACTAAACATATCTGCTAAATAAATATACTCAAATAATGTTTTAATTTTTAATCTTTTTTATCCTTCATTTTAATGCAATCCTTTAGCCTAAAAAGGATGGATACAATGGCAAATTAAATTGTTTGAAAAGATTTTCGTAACTTGTCACTGTTACAAGTGAGAGCCAAGAATGTGATTTAGCCACTAAAGCAATAAAGAAATCTTATTTCTTTAAACTGAGCCTGATAGGTACTGATATCTCTTCTTTGTCTCCAGTCACTTGAACACAATATTCCTTATAATCAGAATTTGACACTTGTAATAAATGGAGGGTCTTTACAGGACATAATTAAAAGTGGAATAAGAATGCCCAGTTAACACAGGTCTTTTAATAGTAAATGGCTGTTGCATATCAATGAACTCGTATAAGAAAAATAGTTTGTACTGTCTTCCATTTATTTCATTGTACATATGCATACATCAAGTTGACATGTAAATTTAGATTAGGATGCAATAATTTGTTTTACATTAATTATCACTGCTAAACTTTGTACATCAGTAGCATGAGAACAAAAATTATTGAAAGTGATTCTAATTATGGTGTATTATTTAGTCATACTGGCAATGCGTAACACTTTATTAATTATATTTATTTTAATTTATGTACAAGCACTTAATTTTCTAGGAAAACATTTGATTATCAAAATCTTCATTTATATGATGTTTTATTATGTTAATGTTTTGTAACTAGAGCAGCATGAAATATAAACTGAATTAATTGGCATTACTTGTTTAATTATGCATTAGATGTTACTGGGTTAATTATGAACAAACTAGGTGCAGATATTAACAAATCTAATCAAGCAATAATTACTTCTATATAATGCCTTTATGGTTTTTAGGTTAACAAATTAACGGTGACCATGATATAGACCCTTGTAAGCAGGATAAATTACCAGTTTACAAAAATCACAAAAACTACATTCAATGGAATCTGTGTTTATTTTTCTGTTACATCCTGTGATTTTTGTAAAATTATTTTCGTGTTTTAAGAGTCCTTGTATGCTCTGAGATTAAATATTGGGCTACCTATTTCAAAATGAGCTAACTTGTTTCAAGTAGCAGGATAATCATTCTCCACTAGTATTAAGAATTTTCCACTTATATTCATGATTTATTCTCTTGTTCCTTTGCCTTCATTTTTCAGTTTGCTAAAATTAAGAATGCAAAATAAATGAATTGAAAACATATTTTCTAATATATATATATGTATATTTCCACTGTAAAAAGTCTTAATATCAAATAATTTGTTCTAAAAACAGCATTTTCTAATTATTTCAAACATTTGAACACCTATCAGAGCTTTCTTATTTCTTGACTGGAACTAACTTATTTTAAGATGTCTTGGCAAGTAAAATTATCTTGCTGCATGGACACATAATTTCACTAATATTAAGTCATTTTCTCTTGAAATTCAGTGTTTATATCTTATTTTTTAGCTAAGTTATTAGATACAGTTTAAATAAAGTAGAAAGTTTAATATAAAGTAT